>NW_026599741.1:0-25000 GCF_029784135.1 Toxorhynchites rutilus septentrionalis
TGATCGAGTTCAAGGACATCGTCGAGCAGAGTCAACGTGTCTCAGTCATTGTGTACACCGTTTGCGTGAACAGTAACATATGTTTATTTGCCCCGACACATTGTGTTGTCATTTTCAAGAGAATTCCTTCATCGCTGGATTTTGCCAGAGGGGTTTATGAATACTTTACTCAAAGTAAGGTGGTACATTCGCTGCGCTGAACATATGGCCTGGAGGAGGATAATCTTCGGCTGGGATACTGACTTGGGCGGCAACTGCGACCAGAAAGGTATTTTGGTTCGGACAAAGCAGAACACACAAAGCAACAACGCGTTCGGTCGTTCTGCGGTGTGTCAATAAACTTTGCCATCTTCACACACAAACCCGTCTGGGGCCATCTCGTGCCACTCCCACCATCCTTGTCCAATTATCGATAGGTTCATCGTTTGCGTGTATGAATGTATTAATTCTGCTTGCTGTGTGCTTTCTCGTGGTCCGAGATTTCAATTGTCCGCCTATTCGGTGCGTGATGCTCAAGAATAATCTCTGGGTTGGGGAGAGGAGAGATCGTTTCCCGTTTTTCGTGTAAGCGAGGGAAAAGTAAAGTGATTTTCACTACATAAGGGGATATTTGGGTTATTTGAAAGTTCAGCTTCTAACAAGATGGTGCGATGGTATTTGTATGCAGTCAGAAATTAGCCATATGCATTATATCAATCTCAAATGTTATTGAAAACAGATCTTCTTGATGAAAAATTTGTCGAATTACGTTTGAAAATTCTTACGAGATCTCAAAAAAATTCTCGTATTATGCCAATGCTTCGTTAACGAGGCGTCTTGGAGAAATGAAAGTTCGTTTCATTATGAAGATCTATTGGATCACTTCTCTACAAAATGTTTAAACAACTAATAACTAGCTATACAAAGGTAGGTTTAGAGTACAGAGTGTTTTATAGAGACATAGATCTCTTAATTAAAATTCAATATAGATGAATGGTTTTCATTGCCTACTATTGGTAAGGTAAATCGCCATTTGTCCAATTTCTCATTTGATGGTGACATTTCCTTTATCAAATTGGTACCAGAGTCCGATGATTTTGAAGTGGCTTTAAAATTGGTCATCTTGATTCGATGTAGGCCTCTTGATTGAGCGCAATACTATCCACCGTGCAGATGATTTGGTTTCCTTAACTACTGTTTGCTGTTCCGATATCTTTCATTCGGAACACGTTGCTGAGCTCCGCTTTTTGTTTTGAAAACAGCATTAGGTCATCGACGAAATAGCACCGAAGAGAACATTGAGATACCGAATCATGAAGTGTGCTCATGGATCGTATGTTGAATATTTCTGTCCCAGCTCTTTCAACGCTGCATTCAGCTTCGTGTTTATACGCGACTCGTTTGCTTCAGCCCGTACAGAGTTTTCCTCAAACGACAGACCATCTTCTACTAACCAGGTTGCTTAGAACACGGGGCCGCTCCATATAAATCTCCTCGTCTAGGTCTGTTGGTATCCATCTGGTCGATCGACATGACTAGCAGTGTCTCGTAGCGGCCAACGTTTCCACAAGTGTCGGGCTTGATCTCGAAGATCATTTCGCCCTTGATGGCCTATCGTACGCTTGGGAAATCAGTAAATGTTCACGTTGTGTTATTCAGCAGGGCCTCACACTTTTCTTTCATAGCTGCCTTCCAACTTTCGGAGTCTTCATGCGAAGGTGCTTCTTGACATGTGGTCGGATCTACTGCGGCTGAACTCCTAACATCGGATGGTGTTGGGTACCTGGCCACCTTCGACAACTCAATTAAATTACAGGCACCCAACACTGCACGGGAAATCCATTTCGCCTACAGGAATTCCAATTGACGTCGGCAGAAACAACAATTAAATCAAACTGAGTTTACGCAGCACCGACGGCAACAACACTCAGCGAACAACCAGCACGAATATTCTTCCCCTAAATAATACACTAGCTGGTATTCAATTACACGTTTAATCTAACCATATAACATATAGGCACAATATTACAATTTACAATTCAAACATAAAATGATCACCGACATAGTTTCGACATATAATATTATCACTAAACGTATTTTGTGGCGGTCGATCTTGATCTGTCTGCGCTCCGTAGAATTACAATTTCTGCTGTTCTGCTGCTATTGTTCCGCTGAGCGATGTTCGGCTCCGACAGAGTGGTGAGTTCCGATCTCCAGCTTTATGTTTACCTTATCACGTTCTCTGGTCGGCTCGCACAGGAGAGAAAAATATCGACGGCGCTTTACGCAACAATACTTGCGTTCTCGCTCCCACTGGTTGATGTCCATAACTACAACTAATACCGTTAGTTGATCCCGGTTTGTTTATGCATCCTCTTTTGTTGGAAATCAGCTGATGAGGTTCATTGCGAGGTCATTGATTGCAAATTGCAGACGTAAACAACACTTTTCTTCCAGGGTTGTAGCAAGGGTGTTTTGTTAGTCGCCAACAGATGGAGATGGATGCAATCCCGCTGAACTGGTCCTGAATCTCAGGTCCCTTAGATGAATCACCATCACCTTGGCTCTAAACGACAGTCTGCTTCTGGGAATCATAGGAGCTGAAATTCTGTGCTCCCGACACGTTTGACCAGGGTGGTTTTGGAAATTGTCGCGGTGAATGCACTTGTGGCTTGTACACTGACAGATCGCCCTGGACATCATTATTTGACAGTTTAGCAGCATTTGGCGCCAACGAAATTGTCTCTACCTCATCCAAAATAAAGATCGTATTGCTGCTATCAAGCTTGGGAATAGGACTGATAACAGATCCTCATGGATGAAACGTGCAAACTGCAAGCTTTATGCAGTAAAACCTGTTTTTGTGCGCTTTTTGGGTTATTTATTTAAGGAAACTTTTTTATGCGGTCCCTATTTTTTTCAAATTGTGTAGCGAAAATTTTTTAAAGCTACTGGTGAAGTTTAGTATTTTTTAGGCGTTTTTTGTGTGGTTCCTATTCCTCGCACAAAACCAGGTTTGCCTGTAGTCGGTATCCCTTGGTTTCGTCGTCGGTTAGAAGTCATTCATGGTATTTTGCGTTTTCTTTGGTTTGGCTTGGCTTCCGATGATCCGAAAATGAGACAGGTTAGGTGTCTTGTAGGTCCACGCCGTCGATATCAAATCTCCAAGCTGTCCCCTGACGAACAAGCTAGTCGAAGCAATTTAATTTACTTAGTTAGGCATGGATTCGGACGATGAAAGTCTTCGTCAATTTTTGGAGCAACCCGAGTCGCCTTGCAAGGCTGCAGTTCACGAAGGGTTCCTCCAGTTTCAACCAAAAATGGCGTGCCGTTGGTGCTTCCTTGACTGGGCATGGTTAATTGGGTCAAGAAGTTAGGTGAATTTTTCCCTTGCCCTGTGATCCTTATTCGGCGTACATGATTTTGTCGCTTCTATTTTTCTTCCGCGTGGACTTCACAGTGATTCAGAGGTATTCGAGATTCAGAAAAGTGTGTGCCACAAACTTCCAGGTGGCCCAATTTTCTTTTTCAGCAAGACGCTTAATACCGGAAAGGCAGGGACCGTTATTGACTGCAACGCCCGAGGACTCTATGAAGACGGCTATGAATACTGAAGGAAAGTGCTGCAAATAATGATTGGGTTGGGATGAAAAATAATGATAATGTGGAATGAAGTGATTTTTGGTATTAGTAGTTTGGTAGTAGTGTTATTACTAATGAATGGTGCGCAAACAGGATCTATAACATGTACCCGCCTGTAACTTTCACCAGAAAGCAAACTCTACCCGAATGTTGCATAAACCCGAATCTATTTTTTATCTCTACTTGATAATCATCCAAGTTTCGTTATTAAGATATATAGATTTACATCTGGTTAACTTTATTGAAATATTATGCGTAAATTACGTAAATACTTTGTCACTCAACCCACTACTTCCCCATCTCTCCTATTTTGTTCAACTATTATATCTAATTCAACCCCAACTAAAACAACAAAACAATTTCGCAATATTTTAGAATCTCATTCAGCCAATCACCCGAATTTCGTTCGTCACTTTGCTATTCAAGCAACTTTGCATACTTCAAATCTTCAAAAAAAAAACTAGACGTCTTTTTGAAAAAGATTTTTTTTTCTAGTTTTTTAAATTTGTTTTGATATTTTCAAACGAAAATTTAAACAATTTGTTACATGTTCTTCTGTAACCAAAGTTTCGTAGTTCTCGTAGTTTTTGAGTTAGAATATTTTAGTAAAAAAGCTGTGGAAAAACTCAAAATTACGAAAAATTCTAACTCAGAAACCATATGAATTCAGGTCGAAGAATGTAACGCAGGAAAATGTTTAAATTTTCATTGATAATACAGGGAAACTTCGATATAACGTACCCTCGATATAACGAACATTTTACCTTGATATAATGGACACGTTTTCAATGTGTAAAAAAATCTTTTCGGAATAGGAACTGAGATTTCTGCAATATGGCTTGAACACTTGTGCCGAAGAATAAAGGTGTACATAGTCATTTTATCTATTTACCCTCAACGTTATGAAGTTGATGTTTCGAAGGCTCTCAGTGTCGGTGTGTATGTTGTGAGATAATAATCGCCAATTAATCAAAATTTCACCGAAAATGTTACTGCTTTCGGGAACTAAGCATACGACTGCTCCTGGACCTTTTCACCACATGAATAATCGAAATAAGCCACTGTCATCTGGTAAAAAACAACCAGTTGAATGATTTCATGAGAATTTTGGCTCAAACTATCATGCAACCGTGAGTACTTTCAACATTGTTTTGTTTCTGTTTTGTTATATATTCCATATTGAATGCAAATAATTACGACACGATATTTTGCTTACCAATACAGATACACTTCGCCTACTGCTCCACTTCTATATGTACCTCATTGATTTACCCTTAAGGTTTGATGTAGTTAGAATCCGGAATCATTGTTTATTTTATAGCGGTGGTCGTAGCAGGCGTATCTCAAATCTGACGTATCTGACATCGAATTATTTGGAAAAAAAAAAACTATCTTTTGACGGTGAAAATTTCAGTTGATTTCAGTTTTCAATTTTGGAAGTTGTGCAGGGTTTATGCCGAGGGAAGAAATGTGATTTTGGACACCTTCATTCAAAATTCGATGTGGTCAGATACGCTTGTCCACGGAGAGGGGCGAGGGGGTATAAACTATATCCACGTGGACACGAATAATAAATATTTTTTTTCAAATATAATCACCGATACATCCTTAAACAAATAAAAACTGTTCCGTGATCAAGAATTTTAAAACTCCGCCCAACCTGAGTATTCCGTAAGTATCAATAAAATGATTGAGTTGACTTCATATATTTTTACTAAATCATTGGATTTCTTCACTGAAATCCATATTCTGGAAATGACTCACGTAAACTGTGAACGACCGAGGTATTTCCTATGATCCTATGACTTTTATAGTTACAGGCTACTCATAGACGTTTATAATCAAAAACAATAAAAAAAAAATATTTTTTTTTTATCTGTATTATAGTGACTTTCAACTCATTTGGCTGGTTCGTCATTTTTACTTTCATTTTTGGAAGAATGTCGGGAGTGGATGTTACCACTACGCCAGATCGCCTCCCACTATAAAAATTAAACAATTCCATAATGGTTGAGTTTTTATGATATTACGAATATGGTTTGTTCACCAAATATAATTTTCTATAGATTTTGTTCTATTTCGAAAACAGTTAGTCTTAGAATTAAAATGTCTGTATAGCTTTTCATGCGGAATGACGTGTGAAATAAATTTGTTGTATTACTTTTCTCGAAAAGTTACAATTTTTCAAAACATTGGAAAATTTGTTTTCAATTCCTAGGATTTAATGTGTAAGTGTAAATTGTGTATGATGGATCATGCACCACAAGTCGTTATAATTTCCTTTGAATGAGATCGTATTATCTCTCCACGCTAATAATCTTTTGATTTCACCGAGTCCGTTATCTATCATCCATAGAAACTGCGTATTGATTCGAGATCAAATTCTCTAGACATTGAAATTCGTACAAATGAAGTGTAAATTATTGCATGTGGTAGGATAAAGTATTTAGTATGATTGCTTGCTGTGGTGGCTGATAGCAGACATACGACCGCAAAGAGTTAATGAATTGCAGAATGGTCGATAAGGATTTGAAAAATAATAAAATTATAAATACGCTTTCAATACCCTCTGAAAATTTTACAAACTATGGCGGAAAAGGTTCCGTATTGCGCTACCGATTAAAGGTGAATCGGAAATCCAGAGTGAAGATGAATCGGCATTTGCTGTGATCGATCATATTCTGGAGTGGGCAAAGATCTGCACTCAACAAAAAAAAGGACCAGAATGTGACATCGAAAATTTTGAGTGGGTTTTGGAACTCTGTAACTCTGTCATAAAACGATGCATTTGATAAAGCAATTACTGGGTCTTGTATAGCACATTTCACAACTGCCCATCGATTTGCTGTGCGATGAAAAATTCATAATCCAAAATGAAAGGATAATTTTTCATCCGATCGAGAATATCTATGTGAAAACGGTTCTACTGGAATTTCATATGAAACGAATGGAAGCGAATCAATCAGGTTAATTGGATTATTATTGGTGAATATGTTCCAGATGGAATAAGTACACTTCTGAAATAAATCTGTGAACTTGAATTAACATTATTGTATCTATGTATTCTATGCAGAGATCAAAATGCTCGCCGATTTGAGACGAAAAACATCCATTTTTACCCACAGGGAAACAAAAAAAAATAGTTTACTCACAATAATTTCAAATTAAATGAAACATTTGCGTTGTTATTTCTCTACCATTTCTCTACCGTACAACAACAATGAACCACAGCAAAGCTGGTACAACAGGGTACAACTAGTAAAATTTGAAATAAAATAAACTTAAATAGAATTTAGGCGCAATTCAGTTATTTCCTTAATTATTTCAATTAAAAAAGGAAAAATGTCCACGTGGACAAAGGGGGTAGGGGTATGAAAATATCCACGCTTGTCCACGGAGGGGGAGGGGGGAGTCTAAAATCGTGCTTTTTCTGTCCACGTGGTATAAGGACAGCCCCTAGAGCGGCCTAAAGAAATATTATTTATGGTGTAAAAACAAAAATTACCGAAATTATCGGTTATTGATTGTAAAACTACCGGTAATTCGGTAATGGAGAAAGACCCGGTATTAAAGGTGAAACCGGTTAATAATCCCTAGTATTTCGTCTATACCTCTATAAAACACTCTTTATATTTTCAATTTGGAACATCAGACAACTCGACAACTGTCAATTGGAATATTCTAAAGATAGGAATCCTTTGCATTAAAACTAGAAATAAAACACGTGGCACGAAGGAAATACGTTTTTAACTCTAGAATGTAAAACTTTTAGATCTATTACATATACAAAAATAGCAGAAAAAACAACATCTTGACTTCATACACAAAATTTTATGCAGAACAATGTGTGGAGTGAAAAATCGTAATAATAATTTTTAAATGTACTGAACTAAAATTGATCATATACGAATAAGAAATATAATTTTACGCCATCTGAATCCTATAGGGAAAATTTCAAAAGGGACTGGTAGGGCCGAATCGGAAATTTTCCATTGCGTTCGAAGGGAAAACTACAGACGTGTAATTATCGGGAAGACTGTTGGTTTGGTTCTTGTCAATCCTGCGTAGTGCAAGTACGAAGTACAGTCACCCAAACTGAAACTCAACGTAAGTGTTCTGAGAACAGAAATGAATATTTTGCGAATTGAATTCGAAGAAGAAACATTATCCGTTTATAAGAGTATGTAAATGGTGAAATTGAATCATTATTTGCTTCATCAAAATAATTGTTCCAATAATTGTTCTGCACTTGATTTTCGGAATTTGTTCAGTTTCACTTCGTAACAATTAGTGGCTAATGGAAGGCGAGACATTTGGAGACGGTAATTCGAATTTTAAGTGCTCTTTGAACGATTATATTTTTATCTTCATATTTAACGTGAACAAAATTAATACCAAGGTTAGGTTCCATATTGATTGTGCCGTGGCTGTAATGCATCGATGAAGCAGCAGTCACCACTGACACAACCATCTCGGCTTTTCTACCTGTGTATGACTCATCCTCCCCTAGCATTCAACTCTTCCCCCGGTGCAGCATCATCTCTGTTGAACACCTCCCAGACAACAAACCCGACAGACCTGACGATCGGACGGACGAACGGATGGACTTACGAATGTATTATGTCGGATGGAAATAACTACAAATAAACGCGTGTGGTGTGCATCGGTTCTACTGCTGACAAAACCCCCATTTATTGCTGTCTCGCCGCGACGTCGTTCTCTTTCCGATTCTTTCATCTCCTCTATATTGGTGCGCGTGTTCAAACACATTGAGACTGCAGCAGCGCAGGCAGGAGTCCACTTGGAGTGCTGCAAAGTGTAGGTCTCATTCAGTAGATGAGCTATATTCGACCAAGTGAGACGCGACCGACAGAAGCTCTACAGCGGCGCGTTTTGTAGTCAATCTCAAGTGTACAGATAACGTGCCAATATTAAACTATATTGCCGAAGGACTGTATCCACGCAGAACAAGAAAGTTTTGTTTAATAATAGTGACATAACTATTGCAAATTATCGTCCATTTGCTAGCACATTTCACCGTGGGGCAAATACAGTTTAGTTCGTGTTTTTAAGTACGCCTTGCGAGTAGTGCCAATACGGAACAAATGTTCAAGGTTGGTGTTGTGGAAAAATAAATGCTTTTCGACTCCGTGACTACTGTTATATACACAGAGAGCTCGTACGATCGTCCAAAGTACAGACGGTGTTGTAGCGTTCATAGTTGTATCTGTGCATTGAAAACGGTGATTGAGCGGTACCAGTGATTGAGAATTTCATTGTTCTTCCTCCTTTATCACATCCCCGATATGTACGCTATGTCCCTGGTTCGGTGCTGTTGCCCTCTTTTTCAGTTTGGAGGTACAGTTTTTTTTTTGTTGAAGGACGGACGACTGAGAGTTCATTGAGACTCACGTATCATTGACCTTGCGAGGTTTTTGTGGAATCCCGCTTTGTTAATTGCACCATTTAAATGAATCGCCGATGGGAAATAACATTTCCGAAAAGTGAGATGGATGTTGTGGGTGATTGGCAATTATCTCCGCGGGATTTCCATCTATTTAATACGCCATTCCAGGGTAAACAAGCAAACGAAGTCATTACCAATGCAACGGTTATGTTCCTCTGGTTAGCGTTCTCGTTATTCTAGAAATACCTAGACTTTACCGCTGCGCATATGACGTGTTTACGCGATCTTGCCAACAACTGTCGAGTTTGTGACGTTGTGTTGTTTTCGCGCTTCTTGCAGTATTAGTAAGGCGTAGATAATCAAAAAATAAGTGCTGTTTGAAGTTTGCCGTTTGCATTCGAATCGGCTTTAATTGCCTCTCTATATGCACTTGCACATTACGTCAACAACGCTATCGTGTCTGGTAGAGTAACGAAAAAACAAACTAAACACACACGGTCATAATTCATTATGGTGAATAATTCCCAAAAAAATATCTCGTCGCATTCGCGGAACTGGCACGAGTATGATTCATGATTGTTTCTCGTTTTCGTTCAATCACCTCTTCTTCGTCAACACCTAATGCAACATCCAATACGGGGGGAATCCAAAGTGTTCGATGAGTAACAACCCCCACACATACTAATAAACTTCCAATTTCCTTTTTCTTTGCAGACTTTATATCAATTGTAATCAAAATTACAGTTGAGGCCATCTCAGATTCCGCGCAGAGAGCGAACGGCTTCCATTGAGACACATTGTCTGTACGGAAGCGGAAAGTAGTAGGTGTTAGCAAGGAAAAGATTAGCGGCCGCTGTTGCGAGAGCCTGTGAGCATCTTTTTTGTTTCTCCTGTGGGCGTGTCCCAGAATACCGTTAGGATTCACCGCTCAACGTATCACTCGTACGAACCCATTGTGAAGCAGCCAACGAAGGCCGCCCGCAACTATCCAACAGTGCCACTGGTTGACGTTTCTTCTTTCACCATTCCGGGAACAATAGAAAAGATAGCGGTTCCGTCGTCGGTCGGGTTGCGGAGCGCATATCCTATTGCTGGTCCGTTGCCAACCTCCAAGACGGAAGACCCCAGGCAAACGGGGACAGAGTTTCGTGCCACGGGGAGGGAAAATCCAATCCCCCCCGCTAGCCGACGCTGGGTCCCTCCATCACTGAGACCGAAACATGGACTCACCGAAGATTCCAGAATTGATTCGATCTTCCGAAAAGTAAGCAAAAAATTTAAACTGAAAAATGACCGAGCATTATACTTATTGTTTCTTTTCATCCCCATAAAAAAATAGGTACGTGGTATTCTGAACAAGCTAACCCCAGAGAAATTCCAGAAGCTAAGTGATGACCTGCTGAAGCTGGACCTGAACTCGTCCAAGATTCTGAACGGTGTTATTCTGCTCATATTTGACAAAGCGTTAGATGAACCCAAGTACTCGTCTATGTATGCGCAGCTGTGCAAGCGCATCGAGAAAGAACTAGAGACCGACATTGACAAAACGAAGTCCGGTACCTTCCTGCAGATCCTGCTGAACGTTTGCCGTGACAAGTTCGAAAACCGTGTACATTACAGTGAGAAAATCATCAATTCGGAACTCGCCCTCACCGATGATCTGGAGGAAAAGAAAAATGTGGCCAAACAGAAGATCCTGGGTAATGTTAAGTTCATCGGCGAGCTGTACAAGCTCGACATGCTCGGTGAGCCACATCTGCACAAGATGTTGCGCTCGCTCTTCACCAACAAGTCCGGCGCGACGACGGAGAAGAACTGCGAGGACATGGAATGTCTGGCCCAGCTTATCAAGACCTGCGGAAAGAATCTGGATACAGAGCTGGGAAAACAGCTGATGGATCAGTACTTCGACCGGATGGAACAGTATTCCCTGTCGAGCAGGTTCCCGCCACGCATCCGGTTCCTGCTGCGCGATCTGATCGAGCTGCGCAAGAACACCTGGACGCCACGGAAGGTGGCCCGCGTGGAGGGACCAGCCCCGATCCAGGAGCTCACCAACGAGGATGATCTGGTGCTGCGACCGCCGTTCGGTATGCGCGGTCGGGACTACCGGAACCAGGAGCGGGGCGACCAGCGGGACTGGATCAGCAAGTTCTCGCTGAACCCGCTCAACTTCAACGACAGCTTCAACCTGCTGAGCGTGTCGACTCCGTCGCCGCTGATACCATCAACGTAAGTGTTTTTTTTACAACTCTGAAGAAATGAAAATGATGTTTTTTCTCATTTTCATAAATAAGGCTATTTCATTATTTTATTTCTATAAATGACGCCTTAGAAGTTGGCAGCATCACTCAAATTGCAGTGAATCTTTGTGAGTGTAAAAACATTGGCCGTTTAACCAACTTTTCGTACTAGAAATCTAAAAAAAAATTTTATTTGAAAAGGGATTGAGTTTTTTTTCTTGGAAAAATTGTTAGAAAAATATCTTATCCTGTAGCAGTGCCTGTGTTTCGATGTTTGGATGACTTGTTTGTTATTGTTCGTTATTGTTTGTCTCTCACGGTAGCCATTCGGATGTAATTTGAACGCATAGTATTTAAGGAATCTTCGATATATTATCAGTTTGAACGACTGTTCACATATTCAATGAGAGGTAAACAGATATTTTGTTTGATTTCATCGATTAAGGGGTAGTAAACTATGGGAACTTGAAAAAAATTTAAAAAAAAAATTGGCTTAAAATGTTCTCTGAGGTGTTTATTTTACTGTAGTTTTTGTTCTAGGTTTGTCCGATGCTCTGCTCCAAAGTTGTCAATTAGTGGACCTGAGTGTTTGCGTAAGGAGCGCGGATCCAAAATCTAAAACACGTTTTTCTGGAAATAAGGTTCTGCAAACTGGTGGGAGTTCTACCTCCGGAATGCTCCATCCGATTTAGATGAAATAGTTTTTCTCAGATTCTCCACTAAATTTACTCTAATCGTACGCAATTTTTTTTTACAAAAAATATCGCCATTTCGTCAGAAATCAATATTTTGAGAAAATCCTACGTACGATGACAGGAAATATATCCGAGATTACGTAAAAAAATTGGTTGAAATTGGTCCACTAGAAAAACTTGTAAAACTCTCATCAGTTTAGAAGGTTTTGGTTACAAGGGTTCAACAAACCGGTTGTGGCATTCAGGGGACAGCATTGACACCAATATTTTTTTTGTTTGTTAAGTAATATATACCTAACAAAACTGTGATATTAGATTAATCATAGTAATTTATTTTCTCGTTGAAAAAATCCCGAAAATCACATATTTTTTTATGATGTTCATAGTGTACCATCCCCTTAACACGTTCGTCGCCCAAAGCGGCGTTTCTGACTTCCTTACGAGGCTCAATTTGTAGATAAATTATCGAATGTAGATAAAACTTAGTTTGTAGACAACTTTGACATGTTCTAGCAATATTTTCGAATTGACAACAATAACACATGCCAAAGTTATATTATATGGGTTTCGCGAAAAAACTGCAGTACAAATTATCCGTACTATAAACTAATAAAAAGTATAGTATAAACATTATAATAACATGGTTATAATTTTATTATTTTTCTACATATTCTATAGTTACACTTAGGTGATTATTCTATAAAATTCCTTCCAAAAATTCTATACAATTCAAACGAGGAATATTGTCACCCATATATGGGTGACGGGGCGACGAAAGTGTTAACCAATTTTATGACTAGCGTTCGGAACATCTAACAGCAACATTGATAATTTTAAATAATCAAAAATAGTTTTTATAGCTTGGTTGTTACTGGGTTAGTTCGCATTCAGAATAACTTTGTTGTGTGGGGCAAAATGAGTCACCACCGCATATCGACTTACAATGTTATGTTTCCTAAAGCTAATATACTTTATCACATGTTCCTCTTCAAGGGATTCCTTTTGTGGCTTTGATCCTGGAAAAATATGCCATCCCAACCAAAACCAAACCTCAATATGTGAAGCGTTATGTATTTTTTACTAAGCTTTCGTACGTATGAGAAAATTTTAATTATTACTCTAGATGAATAGGCTCAGATTGTTTTATACATATACCTAATATCTCAATGATGATTCAAACAAATTTGCATATGAAATAACGTATAAATCTATCCCATTTACCATGATATGTGATAGTGTTCATTTTATAACCACCAGGTGATCATTTTAACCGCCCAATGAAAAAATGTTCATTTTACGACTTTTTTTCTTTTGATGAAAAAGAAATTTTTTATAATAAAAACCGTTTGATATCTTATACATCAATTAGTTAAATTATAATATTCTTCGAATAACGGAGACTCGATTCACCGAAACTTGCACAATGAGAATGATTTTCTACTCCCAAGCGTTATTCGGTGTGTTCTTTGTGCAATTTCAGTGGTTCAGGTCAATCACGGAGAGCAACTACGTGCCAACTCAAGCTCAAGCTCAATAGCTACGAACGATACAAGGGATGATTTGAACCAGATTAATCGAAATAGACCCAGGTGACGACCGCTTTAATGAGACGCTTAAGTTGTACCGGAGACTCAATGCATCCCGAAAAGGCTTCGTGTTACGGGCAGAAATGTGTCGTAATAAGGATGGAAAGATCTTGACAAACCGAATGGAGAGGACTAAGATGACGATTACGCAAATAAGACGTGCCACCCGTGACGATGTGAAGTTAAGAATGCCACCAAGCAACTTAGGCGTCGTGCACAAATTACGTAACGCGATAAGGGAGGGGAGGAGGGTCGAGGTTGCGTTACTTTCTGTGCATTAGAGATAGGAAATTGCGTTACGTAGGGGGGGGGGAGAGGGTCCCAAAACCGGATTTTTTGCGTTACGTAATTTGTGCACGACGCCTCAAGAGAAACAAATCGACTGGAAAGGATGGTATCGGAGCAGAGTTTATTAAGATGCACCCGGGAAAACTGGTATTGGTCACATTGACTGATTGTCACAATTTGGGAAACAGAACAGCTATCCGACGATTGGGGATATTTGCCCTATCTTCAGGATCCGTCACCTAAATAGACTGTGAAAGCTTTATTGCAATAACGTCCTGAATGTCGCCCACAAAGTGTTTTCCAAAACTATCTTCCGTCTTCTATCGCCACTAACAAGCAAACTCATGGGAATTAACAGGTCGGCTTCTCGAATATCGGTATACTACTGACCAAATATTCATCTTGCGTCAGATCCTCCAGAAAATTGAGTCTACGATGGATAGAATATCAGGTTTTTTATGAGGTGAACGAGGTTTATTTCGCGTGATATGATTTTCAACAGATTCAGTCGGCATAACATTTGAGATAGTAGTAGAACATTACACCAGACTTAAGCACGAAGCAGACAAAGTTGGACTGAGAATAAATGCGTCCAAACTAAATACATGCTGAATCCAGCATTAGACAGTAATGGTAACGACTGATAATGATACTAGCGGTGAGATTCGGAGTCGCATTATCGATGGGAGTCGTGCCTTCTTTGCTCTCCACAAACACTTGATGTCAAAAAGCCTTAGCAATCATCGTGTGAAATATTCCCTGTGTTATACGCTCATAATGACGGTTGTTTTCTATGAACACGAGACGTGAACAATGCTCGATGAGGACCTGCGAGTACTAGGGGTTTTTAAGGGGGCCCCTGTCTGAAAGGTTGAAAAATAATGAATTTTCGTGATTTTTTTTGGATGTTAGAAATAAAGTAAAGTGTTCTGGTGTTTTGTTTATTGTCTAAGGCAGCGATACTCAACCTGCGGCTCGTCAGGCTTTCTGGTTGGCCCATCTGGTGTGTATGAAGTTTGGAACTTGATAAGTTTAGATTAGACCAGATTCGCATTTTTGAATTTTAAAGGCAGTTTATAATCCATCTACTAATCCGACTGCTGAACGCAGCTAATTGTAAATGAAAATTACCATGGTTACGCAATTAGTTTACTTTTCGTTAGGGAGTTCCTTTTTTTCTCGATCAATTTACCTTTGCCAATTTTTTTTCCATTATTAGAGTCATTGTTACCTCGGTCACCAGTAGAGATAGTAGAAAAAGTGTTCCTGTAATATTATAATAAAGATTGAATTTCACGTTTCTGAACTGTAAAAGTAAAAGCTCACTCCAATTATACGCGTCGTTGTTTTATGATTTTAACCATTTGAAAATTAAGCTCGATTTCCTGATAAAACAGAACTCATACACAAAAAACTAGAAATACTGGTGAAAGGCCTCGCCGCTCACTCAGTTAAAGCACTATTAATTGGCCCTTGTCAGTGCTACCAAATGTTTGTACTAAAGAGTTTCTTTCTTGATTTTTTATGTTTGTTTCTCGCTGGTTATAATTTCGTAGTATTTTTACGATTATTACGCTGTTGGCAGCTGAATGCGTAGATGCTGTATGAAAATCGGTACCTTGTTGGTGGTATCAGTTCTGAAACATCGGACACCCCGATCAGAGCGATCGTTACGCGTTGCGCGTTACATGAGGGTTTTTCGAAATTTGAAAATTGGTAAAATGGCGACAATTTTTGTTAAAAATGAGTTATTTTTTATAAAAATAATAAAATAGATTAGAAAAAATGAGATATCAAAAACGGCTATGTAACTCTTTAGTTAATTCATTTTTACAAGCTGATAAAAAATTTCAACTAAATCAGTCGAGTAGATCCTGAGATATTAACACCACCAGTTGAAAAAACATGATTTCGAGAAAAACGCGTTTAAAAATTCGTACAGCAATACTATATCCCTTGAGGTATTTTCATACTTTTGGCTGTAAATTTTCAACGAAATCAAATATCGAAAAATTCTTTTAGGGACAACATTTCTGAGGGCTTCCCAGAACGACCCCTTAAACGACTTATAATTAGATCCATCTTTGGCTGAGGCAGGAGAACAACGTATGAAGGCGAATAATGAACCACAAGCCCACGCAACTCATAGTGGAATCAGAATCTACATAAAGGCCAAAGCTGGAAGGATATGCTGAGCAGGACATGTTGCAAGAATACCGGATAACTATCCTGGAAAAACTATGTTTATCGGGAATCTAGAGCGAGTACGGAACGACGAAGAGCATAGCGAACAAGGTGGTTATACCAAGCTGAGATCATCTGATAGAATTGCTATGAACCGAATCAAAAGCTTTTAATGAACAGGAATATTGAAAGTCAGTTGCTCTTTGCACAAAACGAACAGTTGAATATTTGTAGAAATTCCCTCATTCCCTCTTTCGAGATCCAATTTTTCTATTTGATAGAATATTAGATAGAAAATCATTCTTCGATCTCGATCAATGGATCATTTTCCTTCCATATTACATGAAAGCGTAGCAATAAGACGGTATGGGTTATGGTCAGATGCAGGTGGTTTACCAGACTTCCGGATTATCTGTCACCATTCAAGTACAATGTTATCTAGTAGGGAATTGAATAAGTCTAGTAAGTGTGTTTTTGGATTATCAGAAAAGGTTTTCAGAAGAATGTGCAGTAAACATTCACTAACTGGGCGAAATTCACGTTCTCGTTTTAACTGGTCCGGCATGTTAAACGTCAAATAAAATCGAGGGGAACTTCAATGAATTGTTTGTTTCGCGTTGATCATGAAATAGGATAAACAAAAGGATTCCAATGGAAGTTTCGCATTGAGTGCGACAACAGGTATGAAATATAATTTGACAAAATTATTTTTCTGCAATTTAATCAATGTTTTTGTCATGCGAAAATAATGTCAATTTTCATAACATTTCAAATTACATTCGAATGCCCCTCACAGCAAATCTTCCGTTTGAATATGGCGTCGATTGTTTACGAAATCCTGCTTTTTAACTGGTCCAAGAACCATTTAACGTTCGCCCAATTAAAAAGCAGACCAGTTAGCGAACGATTACTCTATTTGAACATATCGTATTCGGGTAAATAGTTGTCAAATAAGAAGAGCCATGGAAAATTCCAGCATTTTGAGAGGTCTATCCAGAGGACCGTCGCCTGGATACGTTTCTCCATGAATTTGCCAGAATAAACCTGTCATCAATAGCCGTTATGTCCACAATCTCATGTTTCACGGCGTACGTAAATCATTAATATAAATAATTTCTTTTCTTTATTGTAGGTATTCACCCTCACCGAATGGCTACGGCAACCGGGACCACCGTGACAATGGTGGTGGTAGTGGTGGTGGCGGCGGTGGCAACTACCGCATGCACAACGATCGAAACGGCCGCCAGAACCAACATAACAGCAATTACCATGGCAATGGGAATAACATGCGCTACAACAACAACAACAAGCACGGAAACCATCACGGCGGACGCGATGGTGGAGGCGGCGGTGGCCAGAATCATCATCACCAGAACAACAGTAGCGGCGGGGGAACCAACTCGCACAATTCCTACTCGAACCGGGATGGTATGATGAATAGCAAGGATTTGGCGCCCCGATTCAAGCGCAACTTGATGACTCCACAGAATCCGGTGGAAGATCTCCAAATGCGGCCGACGCCCAACAGTTTGCTTTTTAAGACACAGAACATGAACATGAAGACGCAGTTGCCCATCTCGCAGGTACCGTCGTCGCAGTCTAGCAAGAGTAGCAACTTCAACTCGTCCCAGCTAGGAGACTTCCCGTCGCCGTTGACCACCCGCACTCTTCTGAGCGAACAGCGGGCAGCGGCAGGTGGCAATAGTGCCTATGGGGCAAATGTCAACCACAACGGTGGTAATGCTGGTTCATACAACCAAACGCCGTTATCGTCCAACGCTAACTACGGAGCCGGTTCAGGTGCCAACTCATCTGCAGGATCCAACGGAAATGGTTTGGGTAATATCGGACCAACTGTTCCACAGAATGCCTCCAACAATCCCAGTCCGCTTTCGAGCCAGGCGACACCACAGAGTCGAAGCCATCTACCGAGCGCATTGAATGGCAAATCTCAACCGAATCAGAATAGAAACACATCTCCCGTAACTCCCATCAACAATATACTTCAAAAGGATCAAGTTATCATCAAACAAGCCTCCTCGGATAAGGCTGACAAGAAGAACAAGAAAGACAAAGGACCTAACAAGGAGGAATTCTTGAAGAAGGTCTCTGCGTTCGCTTCAGACATTCTGTTGGATAACCTGAAAAAACAAATCGAAGAAGATCAACAAGGCAAAACTAACAACAAACCCGTCGAGAATGAGGCCATCAAGGAGGTCGTTGTCGAGGTGATTGACAAGACGCTACCCAATCCGTACACTGTGAATGAGGCAGATCTAAGTGAAAAATCGGATGACGACAAATCCTCGGAGAAGGGCGACTTTGGATCGGAAACGAAGAAATCCGACGACGAGGCAGAGCAGCATCTGATGAACGATCTGGTCCGCGAGTTCTGTATGCTGCGAGTGCCGGACAAGTTCATGCGCGATTCGGTTATCAAAATTTTGAACGAAGTGCTGGACAAACCAGATTCATTCCACGAGAAAACGATTGAATTCCTGCAGAAGCTACGCAAGGAAAACAAACTCAACAATGGAGCGATGCTGGAGGCATTCAAGACGCTGATCAATTCGATGAACGAAAAGGAGAAAACCATACCGAAAATCACCACAATTGTCGCTTCGCTGCTCTCCCGCGCCGTTTCGGTGAAACTGTGCAAACTGTCCGACATCTCCAACTACACCGACAACGGCCAGCACTACCCGCTGTTCCTGCTGGTGCTGCAGCAACTGCACAAGCAGCTTGGCAAGCAGACGCTCCAGGAAATGTTCCAATCGAGCAAGGTCAACTTGATGAGCAGCCTCCCCGAGTGCGATCGTACGAAAGATCGCATGGCGGAGATTCTCGAGGATCGCAGCCTGAGCTTCCTGTATCCACTGCTGAGGGTGCAGGCCGAGCTGTGGAAGCAAATCCAGGCGGACTCCAACCCACAGCAGTTCTACAAGTGGATCAAGGAGAATGTTGAGCCTAGCTGCTATACCGACCCCGGATTCATCACGGCGGTGATGACGGTGCTTTTGAAGTATATCATGCAGGTATGTGAGAGGGGAGGAAGAACATTTATCTTTGTTCGTCATGATTTGTGTAGATATTTTTTTAAGGTGACTGCTACAAATTTTACCTGTATTCAAATTATCCATTTGTCCGTAATTTTGTTCATTTTAATTGAATGAATATTTTGCATGTTGCACGCGATAAATGAATTTAGTCTACTTCATCCGATACACACAGCGACAGGCAATAGCAACTGTGTATAAAATTTAAACAAAATCGGAGAGAGTCGGGGCAACGGTTATATAACATGCCGTAGAAATGCTCGTAGATTCTCTTGCATCTTGCACGATCGATCATTTTTCTCCAATCTCTGAGATTTCACTTCAAATGTTCAGCAGCAGGTTTTGCTTCTTATTCTTTTTTCCGAGGTGACGTCGTTTTGCTTTTTTATCATTCAGGTAAGCATCGAAATCTGTGTTCCCTGATGAAGATGAAGACTCAGGATTATCGCAGCAAGATTCGCTAACAGGATCATCATCCTCCTTCGACAACAATAAACCTTTCATCCTTTCCGAAACATCGTACTTCTTTGGCCATCATTAATTGGCTCTCGTTAAATTAAATTTTTCGCTTTGGATCGATGTAAATTGCTGCTAACAATATAGGGTTAGCCAGAAGTGTACTTTCTTTTCTCTCCATGGACCGTACAACTCCATCTGAAACTGGCCAATCTATCTTCCTAAGGCGGAAAATTAGACTTCTTCAATTCAACATAAACTTTCTAGGTGTCAGTTCTTCAAGCCGAAGAGTTTTAGTTAGGCTGAATTTTTGAAACAGGAGCCTCTCCAGATCGGTCGCTATGTTCGCGGTTAGGAAAGTATTCTCATTACCTAGATCATTGATGAAATTTCTAAGTTCCATCAGTCGCTGAATCGTGAGATATGTACTCCTTTAGCGAGTGGTCTGATCTAAAATTCCTTTTTTTTCCCTGCTCATCTTTTAAGAATTGCATCCGTTTTTGGGGTTCTAGCAGCAATAGTAACTTGCCTCATTACGATAACTCAATCCTTTACGAATCGTCAACTGGAGTCTGTGAACGGCGCAACGCATGTGGAAGATCTTGAACATATCGGCAATTTCATCTACTACGGTATCAAATTGATTTCAACGAACGGTTCTTAACGGATTTGCGCAAGTTCACTTTTTAGTGTTTGCTATTTCAATCACCTTGCAAATTTCTCTTATCTATCATGCTTTGATATTGAAGATAAATTTCAAGTTTTCCGGTCATTTCCCTGTTTGAAACAATGAAAGCTGGTTGTGACAAAAATATAAGCGGGATGCTGTTTTTTACGACCATGTCCCCAATGCTCTTGAGCATATCAGCAGTCATGCTAACCGTTATTTTGTCGCTTATAAAAAAAGTAGAGAGCTATGGTTGACCACAACACAAGCTAACGATTTGGACGTGAATAGAAAATTAAACGAATTATAAAAAAAAATTTGTTCAATGAGCTAAATATTTTGATTTTATTGGGTCATTGACCTGGAAGTCGACTCCTAATACAATGAAATTCTTTCGGACTCCGACTTCTACTCCATATTTTTGGTATGAAGCCTGGGTAGTGTGGATCCATAATGATACAAAGTGCTTCCTGAGAATCGGTTGTGAATTGTCTGTTTTAATTTGTTAGAAAGCCTAGTCTATAAGTATGATCCTCTGATGAAGTATTGCTACAGAAGGCAGACTTTCTACTTGCTGAGCTTCCAAACCCACAACCATCCCAGCAGTTCCGGTGGGGCACGCAGAATAGTGCCCAACTGTGGCCTTTATATAAATGACGAAGATACGATATAAGTTTCAGCAATACTTCCGTTCAAAGCAACTAAACTTCATCCTCTTTTAGTTTTAGAAGTTTTAAACTTTGCAGTTCATTTGCCTCTAATAGAAAAAAAAATAATGAAAGGTCGAAAGTAGCCCCGCATATGCTCAAGCCTCGTCTGTTGATAAAAAAATAGTTTTGATCATTACATAATTGTTTGCGTCACCTGAAACTAGTGATAGAAATTCATATGATCGACTCATTACTGATTTCGGACGAACGAAATCTTGCATTACATTTGCGGATAAAAAACTATAACTTAATTTCCCCTTTCCTTCCAGGAGTCGTCCAAGTATGCAGATGAGAAGCAATCGGTGGAGAAGGAAATGGAAATCCTACGGAAATACTGTCCGGTGCTGAATGCCTTCCTGAACGGCAATAACGATCTGCAGCTGATTGCGATTTACGCGATGCAGGTCTACTGGTATAGCATCAATTTCCCTAAAGGTAAGAGTTGCGCGTGGTGCCAATGTTTGCAAATGTTGAAACACTAATGAAAACATTCGTTTTTCCCCTTTCCACCCACATCAGGAGTACTGTTACGCTGGTTCCGTGAGTGCTACGAGCTGAGCGTAATCGAAGAGGAAGCCTTCCTGCGGTATAAGGAAGACGTTACCGATATGTATCCAGGCAAGGGAAAGGCCTTGTTCCAGGTGAATCAGTGGCTCACGTGGCTGGCCGAGGCGGAGGATGAAGACGAGGAGGATGAGGAATAAGCAATTCGAAAGCATATGCTCTGCTGCCATATCCCCACCACCCACTCAAACACACACAATCGCTGCATAATTCCACGAGAGAGAAGAATAAGTGGCAATGCGCACCTAAAAATTGACTCCCGTTATGTTCACACACAAATGGCAAGAATCGTATTTTTTTTAGAAAATCAGCATCTGTTGTAGTTTATTGTAAATTTTTAATTGTACCTTTCGAATTTGTTTTAATTTCTGATGATGAAGTTTGCAAAGCTGGCGTTTTTACAACCTACGTATATTATGGGGTAAAGTTTTTTTTTGTGTCGATACTAAGCGATGACGGACGAAAGAATAAGATATGTGTTCCCGAATAATTCAGTAATTCTCCGATTTTCTCACGAGCCGAATGAATGAATGGGAAACGAACTTCATATAGATATACAATATAACTCACTCACACTAGATGCAGTCTATTCAAAGTAGAATAAGCCAGTCGAACTAAATACGTATGGAAATAGTAATGTGGAGAGAGAACAGTGTTCTTTCCTGCCCTCAAGACGATGATGCAGTGCGTCCGGGGAAACAAATAGATCAATTTGTATTTGCTAGAAAGAGAATGATGATGATTATTAAGTAAGTTTAGCGGATATCAAGCTAGTTTTTACTCGGAGATCGATGTGTGAAATCAAAAGTGGAGCGAAATAAAATCTGTGGCAACCTATTCTAGTAGACGACGATGAATGAAAGTGCAATTGGAACCTTTAGAGAAGGGTGATATTACGGAGAGAGAGAGCGAGAGCGAGAGTATGACGACGAAAAGCGCAAATAGTTGAAACTGAATGTTTTCTAGAGCTATCCTTTGTTGTGTCTGATGCCGAGTGTTTGCGACTGTAATTCGATTCCGTAACGATTACTTCCCGTAGAAGGTAACGATTACAGCCAGAAAAAAGAACATGAAAATTATGTGGTAGTGAAGCTGTAAACAGAATAGTATATGATTTTTGTCTGCACCGTTAAATATTAATCGTTCACTAGACACACACAAATGCATACCTACTCACAAACACTAGTGTGTATATAGAAATGGTGTATAACTAATCAACAAAGCAAAACATTCAATGCCAGACCTAACGTCGGGAGGCATCTATTTGCAGCAGTTCGACCCCCTCCCAAACAGAAAATCCAAAGGTATAATCACACACCCACACACACACACACACACAACGCGTACACCCAAATAGAACGCAAAAGTGCGTTTTAACAAGAGTCTTCTTTGCAAGAGGTGGTTCTTCATAAGCGGAACACACTCGGCCATTAGAGTTTGTTGCTACAAGAAGACTGATAACACGAAACGAAATGAAAAAAAAAAACACATTTGGAGAAGTTGAAATCGATTAATGATAAACAAAATCATAGCTTGTAGGTAGTTTGAAATATGAATATCTAGTTAATTGACTAAATGGAATTAATTTCATCACTTTCCCGCTCCTCAACTCCTGTTCCTGAGACGAAACAAGCCGTGGTTTCTCCTTTCTCTGTGGGGGGAGAGAGAGAACGCGCTACCGAGATTGCCTAAACATCTGTCCCTTTTACTACTTCGAGCGCTCCTAGTCCTTCTTCATTCAACATCTAACCTGAAACGTATTAGTTCGTCTCCACAGAAACACAAAACTACTCTGATCATGATGATGTCATGCAATGCAGGTGATAAGACGAAAATCATCCTTGAATCTAATTTCCCAGAAATTTCTAATACCCAGAAATAGCAATTACGAGAGCAAAACAATGATAGAAAATTTTCTCAGTTCGTGAATCAAAGTTAAACGATAAGCAGAGCCCCTTAAATTACCTTTTTTTTGTTCAACACAATAAGCAAGAAAAAAAAAACACAATATGCAAGAAAAAAAGAAAACCATATGCTGCTAAAAACCTTTTTTAAATTTACATTTGAACGACAACACATGCAGATTATGGAGATGGTGACTATAATCATTATTATTATGAACTGCTACCTAAACTGAGGAAAAACAGCAAATCACAGATCATACCCAATGCGCAACTACTGCTCCAACTCTGCTTGTATGATGCTATCGGATTCGCACCAGTAGAGCGGGAGTAGTGTTATTGAAAGTTAGACGCGAATGAGAATATTCTAATATGGCAAGAAGAAAAAAGAATATTAGAAGGATATACATTCATAACCAGCAAACAAGCGTAACTAATCCGGAAAACCGCAACAAAATCAGCAGTGACATATTACATACAAAGACTAGAAAAAATATCTAAAAAATCAAAAAAAAGTTGAAAAAAACCTTAAAAAATCAAAAAAATAAATTCGAAAAACCTCCAAAACCATATAGAAAGTGTACGATTACAATGGAAAATTAGAGAAATCACATCATAAGACATCAATAGCTATTTATTTTCCCATCTGTCTGGCAATTTTTGGACGCCACGTCAAAAAAAACTGTTCCTCTTTAGAAGCAAATCATTCATCAAGTCATTTTCTCAAATTTTCGTGAGAATTGCTGCGTACCTCAGCAAGCGCGTGTCCCATTGATGCAAATAGGCTGCCGCATGTGAAAGAACTTCATTACCGTATGACTCAACCGTTCCCTTGACTGGTTTTAGGCTTTGTACCACGGGCCGAAATGTTCAGAAACAAAGAAGGAGGCATCTTGGTCAACGAACGCGAGGTGATCGAAAGAGGGAGGGCAGCACTACGATAAACACCTGAACAGCGCGCAGACGATAGACCAAAACAGCGTTGAAGAGGGCAACACCGGAGTAGAGAACAAAGGTTGGTACGACGTCGTTGAACGATGTTTAAAAAGCCATTGATCAGCTAATGAACCACAAAGCAGCTGGTAAGGATGGTCTCACTGCGGAAAACCTTTTACGGTGTACGTACCGGTTGATAGTCAGACACCCCTATTCTGTATTTCGATCGATTCGAAATATTTCGAACGACTTGATTAAATTCCATTCTGTATTCCGTTCGAGTTGTTTTTGCATTTCGTTCGATCTGTTTCTCTTAGAACATTAAAGGGGCAAAACGTTCGAAACAGGTGAAGCGAAATTATAGCTCAAACGAAATAAAAATCCGTCGGAATACAGAATAGGGCTGAGAATCTTGAACAGAGAATAGCTACTAAGTCAGAACTATGTGTACATACTTGAACTAATGTTCAAAAAACACCGGTTAATTATTTCCGTTCAAAATATATTGATTTGAAACTGCTTTTGTGTTTGCTAATCTGATAGAGTATCTTTCTTCCACGCCAACTTCAAGCTTTGCTAAATGTCGGCAATGTACCCGCGCTAATGCCAATCGCTACGGAATAGATAGAAACAAAAAAATGCAAGCGTTATAGATTGTATAGTTTCCATTTTATTTAGTTATCATT
>NW_026599742.1:0-25000 GCF_029784135.1 Toxorhynchites rutilus septentrionalis
ATTCAATCACATTTATTATCTTCGAAAATAACTAGCCTAGGATTGGTTCGACAACTCGCAAGCAGATCGGACAAGTTTTTAATCGATCCAACAAAGGTGTTTTTTTCACATCGAATAATAGTGTTCTTTTTCACCGGTTGCGCTTGCGAGTGGAGCGAAGTTTAAAGTGGTGCGCGCTGAGGATCCAAATCAGACACATTCATCACACACGCCACACAGCCGCGGCAAGTAGAAATTTATTTTTCTTTTGTTTCCCTATCATCCCTTCTACCTTCTGTGCACGATTTACACCATTGTTCAACTTTGTGTTAACCAAATCGGCAAACGTTGGCATTAGGGGTGATCATTATTTCTTATATACCGTTGAACTTTTATTGGATTTTTTTTTTCATTTTATCATTTTATTTAACATAAAATAAATTGAATATCTTCGGGCTGACGACGAGGATGTGTTCGATTGGGAACCAACTAATTTTTCAGAAATCGAAGATGCCATATTCAGGAAGATGAAAGCTGAAAGAAGTCTTTGGAATATTAGGGCCGAAAATGAAAAATTGAAACAGGAGAATGAAAAGCTGAAGGCAACGAAAGGAGTGAGTCTCCTAAATTGTTGCTGTTTTAGCTTATTGTTGTGCATGATAGGCGTGGTGGCGAGGGCGGTTTTCAATTATTTTTAGAATTAATAATTAAGGATGTTTTGTTTTTGTTACGTGTTGTAGAGTTTATTTAAGCTCCTGTTATATTTTTAGATGATTTTTTGGGTTTATTAACTAATTACTTACTTATTATTATTCAATTTTTTAATTGAATTTTTCAAAATGAAAGCCATCAAATCATGTTTTATAATGCATTGTAGTTTTAGTGGAATTGTATTAAATATAACATTTTACGAACAATGATAGGGTTTTTATGCCTTTTTGAGAGAGAACATTTGCGTTGTTCTACTCACAGAGGCTTTTCCCTATCAAAAAGATAAAGATTTTAGATGATTTTTTGAGGTTTTTTAGTTTTTAGTCTCGTTGAGGTTTTTAGGTTTAGTAATTTATTTTTTATTCATTGCTATTTAAATTTTTAATTGAATTTAATAACATTTAACGAAAAATGATAGGGTTTTTATGCCTTTCTGAGAAAGAATATTGTATTGTTCTACTCACAGAGGCTTTTCCCTATTCTTAAACAAGAACAATTCTTGATTGTCGAAAAAATATGATTGATTTCAAATAAAACCTTTAAAAATGTATTCCATTTTGTTTTATTATAATAATTTGCACTAGTCCCTCCAAACGCAAATATCATTTGAAGGGTTTTTTGTCTGCTGTATTCGGCTTTTTTGTTTTCAAAACAATCAAATCTCTCTTTTTCTCTTTCTCTTCAACTTTTCCGGTCTCTTCATCTCTCTATCTCTTAATCACTTCATCTGTTCATCTCTTGGTCTTTTGATCTCTTTATCCTTTTATCTTTTTATTTCTTTATCTCTTTATCTCTTTATCACTTTATCTCTTTATTTCTTTATCTCTATATCTCTTTATCTCTTCATCTATTCATCTCTTCATCTCTTTATCTCTTTTCGCCTTATCTCTTCACCTCATTTATCTCTTTATCTATTTATCTCTTTCTCTCTTTATCTCTGTATCTCTGTATCTTTTTATCTCTTTATCTTTCTCTCTTTATCTCTTTCTCTTTTTATCTTTTTCTCTTTTTCTCAATTTATTCCCATCTCTTCATCTCATTCTTATTTTCTCACTTTCGCACTTTGCCACTTTTTCACATTCTCAGTTTATTATTTTCAGCATTTTACTCACTTTCTCACATCCACTTTCACACTTTCCAACATTCGCTCTTTTTTACATTTGTTGTCGGTAACGATCTGTACTCACCGTTTCATCAGGATTTTATTGTTCACTAGCTGACCCGCCTAACTTCGTCCCGCCCAGAATGGATTTTTATTGTTATGAATACTTTCAATCATTCACGTTTTCCTAATAAGTGAACGCTCATAGTAAAAGGAAATTGTAAAAGCTCAATTAGAATCCTTCACAATTTCTTTTTACTTAATAGAACTTCTACCAATTCTCGTCATTATAATATTCTCGTATAATATTCATTCATTCTCGTTCAAGATTCTTCAATCACTTGCATTTAGTTTCCACTTCACCCCCCGATAGGTTGAAATTAATCCACCGAAAATGACTGTAGTGAAAGTGAAAGGTGTATGTATGAAATTCAATCACATTTATTATCTTCGAAAATAACTAGCCCTGATCCGAATCATCCAGCTTGAACCGTGAAATTTGGAGAAAAATTCAGACGAATTTCAAATAATTATTTTAGTCGTTGCACCATCTGGTTATAAATCAAATGCCATTCATAAAGTCTGTGATTTGATTCTTTCTGGGAACCCTAAATTTAAAAAGCTTGCATTATCTGGAAACGATATGAAAGAACGACATTGGAAATTATTGTTTATAGAACTGTCACGTCAGAATATATGTTTACCTTTGCTTCCATCGTGTTTCGCGTCTCGTCCTGTTCAGTTTTCTCACGTAAAATTGTTGTTAGCAGCAAAATGAGTTTTACTTTCGGTAACCCGGTTGCGAGCGTTGCGCCAACGATGGGCACCACCAATCCAGTGACGACCGCCAGTACTGGTTTCGGATTTGGCGCGTCTACATTCGGAGTTCCGGCTCTACCACGTCTGCTGCAGCTGCTACCTCATCTAGTGCTCCGACACTTAGTTTCGGTGCAGGTTTTACAGCTACAACTTCGGTCACAGCAGCCGGTCAATTAACGTTGGGAAGTTTCACCGTTTCAAATCCAGCAGCTCAGCCGGCGGCAAATTTGACAACGACCACGCAAACAACTCAGTCATCTTCGGTATCCGGTACACAGCTGAACTTCTGTCAGTTGGAAGAATTCATAAACAAATGGACGCTCGAGTTGGAGGAACAGGAGAAGCTTTTTACTAACCAAGCTACCCAGGTGAACGCTTGGGATAAACTTTTGTTGGGCAATGGCGAAAAAATAGTTGCCCTCAATGAGGCTGTCGAGAAGGTGAAGGCCGATTAAGATGCAATGGAGCAGGAGCTAGAATTCGTCACTGCTCAGCATACCGATTTGGAGGAGTGTATTATACCGCTCGAGGAGGAACTTTCCAAAATCGTTCAGGTTGATATCGAACGAGGCCAAACTTACTCAATGGCGGAAACATTAGACTCGCAGCTCAAACAAATGTCCGAGGATCTCAAGGAAGTGATTGAACATATAAACGAGTCAAACAAATACTCCGATCCGAGCGGTGCAGATTGGAAAGATACTAAATGCTCACATGAATTCTCTACAATGGATTGAATCATCCACCTTCAGCATAACCACCCGTTTGGAGGAAATTGGTAAAATGCACGATACACTGAGAAAGGATAACGAGCGATTATTTCGGTTGTATTATGACAATTAAAACTCGACATAGTTGGTATTTCAATAAAGATATGTAAATGTTGAAATTAATGTTCTTCTTTTTCATTCAATGATGTTACGCACATTCCACATTATAAGCATTGTTCCAACAGTGATCGTCATTTGCTTGTGCACCCCGATGAGGAAAAAATCGAGTGCGAGTTTTGCCACAAAAAGTTCATCGATTCCGGATATTTCCTTAGCATTGGCAGATAAATTACTGAGGCACAAATGGTTTCGGCCGAATTTTCTGATTTGACAATACACATATCCTTCCTTTAGAACACTTTTCAAACTATTGAACAATTGAAAAATACCGAACAAAACCAAAAACGTTTTCGTTACATTTTTCGTCAATAGTATTTTTTCATTTTACACCATATAAAATCATACCATACACATAATAATGTCAGAAAGAAAAATGATGCAAAAGTAGGCCGAAAGCTTTTTCCTTGCATTTTGATTCGATCAAAGCAAGCATTGTGTGTATGGAGTAACAATGCTCACTGAAGGTTATAACAACAAGAAAAGAGCAAGTAATATAACCTTCAGCCAGGAAAATGAAGCAAATGACCTTCAAGCCAAGGATTCCCACAGGATTAGGAGGCCTCAAAAGTTCTCGGGCCTACCAGGAAGCAGGAAGAGATGGAGGTGGACCAAAAAAAGATCGCTTTCCAGTCGAACCAGCCCACAATGAGAAGTACATCTATCCAGATGTGGATTGGATCGAAGATGAAATTCCGCCACCACTTGTGCCGAGCGATAGACCCCAGGTATGGTTTTGGAGCATTGCTCATTCGAACATGGATTTTATCGAGAATGAAAGGCCGCCGCCGTTGGTTCCCAATGACACATATCTTCGGGCTGACGACGAGGATGTGTTCGATTGGGAACCAACTAATTTTTCAGAAATCGAAGATGCCATATTCAGGAAGATGAAAGCTGAAAGAAGTCTTTGGAATATTAGGGCCGAAAATGAAAAATTGAAACAGGAGAATGAAAAGCTGAAGGCAACGAAAGGAGTGAGTCTCCTAAATTGTTGCTGTTTTAGCTTATTGTTGTGCATGATAGGCGTGGTGGCGAGGGCGGTTTTCAATTATTTTTAGAATTAATAATTAAGGATGTTTTGTTTTTGTTACGTGTTGTAGAGTTTATTTAAGCTCCTGTTATATTTTTAGATGATTTTTTGGGTTTATTAACTAATTACTTACTTATTATTATTCAATTTTTTAATTGAATTTTTCAAAATGAAAGCCATCAAATCATGTTTTATAATGCATTGTAGTTTTAGTGGAATTGTATTAAATATAACATTTTACGAACAATGATAGGGTTTTTATGCCTTTTTGAGAGAGAACATTTGCGTTCTACTCACAGAGGCTTTTCCCTATTCAAAAAGATAAAGATTTTAGATGATTTTTTGAGGTTTTTTAGTTTTTAGTCTCGTTGAGGTTTTTAGGTTTAGTAATTTATTTTTTATTCATTGCTATTTAAATTTTTAATTGAATTTAATAACATTTAACGAAAAATGATAGGGTTTTTATGCCTTTCTGAGAAAGAATATTGTATTGTTCTACTCACAGAGGCTTTTCCCTATTCTTAAACAAGAACAATTCTTGATTGTCGAAAAAATATGATTGATTTCAAATAAAACCATTAAAAATGTATTCCATTTTGTTTTATTATAATAATTTGCACTAGTCCCTCCAAACGCAAATATCATTTGAAGGGTTTTTTGTCTGCTGTATTCGGCTTTTTTGTTTTCAAAACAATCAAATCTCTCTTTTTCTCTTTCTCTTCAACTTTTCCGGTCTCTTCATCTCTCTATCTCTTAATCACTTCATCTGTTCATCTCTTGGTCTTTTGATCTCTTTATCCTTTTATCTTTTTATTTCTTTATCTCTTTATCTCTTTATCACTTTATCTCTTTATTTCTTTATCTCTATATCTCTTTATCTCTTCATCTATTCATCTCTTCATCTCTTTATCTCTTTTCGCCTTATCTCTTCACCTCATTTATCTCTTTATCTATTTATCTCTTTCTCTCTTTATCTCTGTATCTCTGTATCTTTTTATCTCTTTATCTTTCTCTCTTTATCTCTTTCTCTTTTTATCTTTTTCTCTTTTTCTCAATTTATTCCCATTTCTTCATCTCATTCTTATTTTCTCACTTTCGCACTTTGCCACTTTTTCACATTCTCAGTTTATTATTTTCAGCATTTTACTCACTTTCTCACATCCACTTTCACACTTTCCAACATTCGCTCTTTTTTACATTTGTTGTCGGTAACGATCTGTACTCACCGTTTCATCAGGATTTTATTGTTCACTAGCTGACCCGCCTAACTTCGTCCCGCCCAGAATGGATTTTTATTGTTATGAATACTTTCAATCATTCACGTTTTCTTAATAAGTGAACGCTCATAGTAAAAGGAAATTGTAAAAGCTCAATTAGAATCCTTCACAATTTCTTTTTACTATAAACTTAATAGAACTTCTACCAAATCTCGTCATTATAATATTCTCGTATAATATTCATTCATTCTCGTTCAAGATTCTTCAATCACTTGCATTTAGTTTCCACTTCACCCCCCGATAGGTTGAAATTAATCCACCGAAAATGACTGTAGTGAAAGTGAGAGGTGTATGTATGAAATTCAATCACATTTATTATCTTCGAAAATAACTAGCCTAGGATTGGTTCGACAACTCGCAAGCAGATCGGACAAGTTTTTAATCGATCCAACAAAGGTGTTTTTTTCACATCGAATAATAGTGTTCTTTTTCACCGGTTGCGCTTGCGAGTGGAGCGAAGTTTAAAGTGGTGCGCGCTGAGGATCCAAATCAGACACATTCATCACACACGCCACACAGCCGCGGCAAGTAGAAATTTATTTTTCTTTTGTTTCCCTATCATTCCTTCTACCTTCTGTGCACGATTTACACCATTGTTCAACTTTGTGTTAACCAAATCGGCAAACGTTGGCATTAGGGGTGATCATTATTTCTTATATACCGTTGAACTTTTATTGGATTTTTTTTTTCATTTTATCATTTTATTTAACATAAAATAAATTGAATATCTTCGGGCTGACGACGAGGATGTGTTCGATTGGGAACCAACTAATTTTTCAGAAATCGAAGATGCCATATTCAGGAAGATGAAAGCTGAAAGAAGTCTTTGGAATATTAGGGCCGAAAATGAAAAATTGAAACAGGAGAATGAAAATCTGAAGGCAACGAAAGGAGTGAGTCTCCTAAATTGTTGCTGTTTTAGCTTATTGTTGTGCATGATAGGCGTGGTGGCGAGGGCGGTTTTCAATTATTTTTAGAATTAATAATTAAGGATGTTTTGTTTTTGTTACGTGTTGTAGAGTTTATTTAAGCTCCTGTTATATTTTTAGATGATTTTTTGGGTTTATTAACTAATTACTTACTTATTATTATTCAATTTTTTAATTGAATTTTTCAAAATGAAAGCCATCAAATCATGTTTTATAATGCATTGTAGTTTTAGTGGAATTGTATTAAATATAACATTTTACGAACAATGATAGGGTTTTTATGCCTTTTTGAGAGAGAACATTTGCGTTGTTCTACTCACAGAGGCTTTTCCCTATTCAAAAAGATAAAGATTTTAGATGATTTTTTGAGGTTTTTTAGTTTTTAGTCTCGTTGAGGTTTTTAGGTTTAGTAATTTATTTTTTATTCATTGCTATTTAAATTTTTAATTGAATTTAATAACATTTAACGAAAAATGATAGGGTTTTTATGCCTTTCTGAGAAAGAATATTGTATTGTTCTACTCACAGAGGCTTTTCCCTATTCTTAAACAAGAACAATTCTTGATTGTCGAAAAAATATGATTGATTTCAAATAAAACCTTTAAAAATGTATTCCATTTTGTTTTATTATAATAATTTGCACTAGTCCCTCCAAACGCAAATATCATTTGAAGGGTTTTTTGTCTGCTGTATTCGGCTTTTTTGTTTTCAAAACAATCAAATCTCTCTTTTTCTCTTTCTCTTCAACTTTTCCGGTCTCTTCATCTCTCTATCTCTTAATCACTTCATCTGTTCATCTCTTGGTCTTTTGATCTCTTTATCCTTTTATCTTTTTATTTCTTTATCTCTTTATCTCTTTATCACTTTATCTCTTTATTTCTTCATCTCTATATCTCTTTATCTCTTCATCTATTCATCTCTTCATCTCTTTATCTCTTTTCGCCTTATCTCTTCACCTCATTTATCTCTTTATCTATTTATCTCTTTCTCTCTTTATCTCTGTATCTCTGTATCTTTTTATCTCTTTATCTTTCTCTCTTTATCTCTTTCTCTTTTTATCTTTTTCTCTTTTTCTCAATTTATTCCCATCTCTTCATCTCATTCTTATTTTCTCACTTTCGCACTTTGCCACTTTTTCACATTCTCAGTTTATTATTTTCAGCATTTTACTCACTTTCTCACATCCACTTTCACACTTTCCAACATTCGCTCTTTTTTACATTTGTTGTCGGTAACGATCTGTACTCACCGTTTCATCAGGATTTTATTGTTCACTAGCTGACCCGCCTAACTTCGTCCCGCCCAGAATGGATTTTTATTGTTATGAATACTTTCAATCATTCACGTTTTCCTAATAAGTGAACGCTCATAGTAAAAGGAAATTGTAAAAGCTCAATTAGAATCCTTCACAATTTCTTTTTACTTAATAGAACTTCTACCAATTCTCGTCATTATAATATTCTCGTATAATATTCATTCATTCTCGTTCAAGATTCTTCAATCACTTGCATTTAGTTTCCACTTCACCCCCCGATAGGTTGAAATTAATCCACCGAAAATGACTGTAGTGAAAGTGAAAGGTGTATGTATGAAATTCAATCACATTTATTATCTTCGAAAATAACTAGCCCTGATCCGAATCATCCAGCTTGAACCGTGAAATTTGGAGAAAAATTCAGACGAATTTCAAATAATTATTTTAGTCGTTGCACCATCTGGTTATAAATCAAATGCCATTCATAAAGTCTGTGATTTGATTCTTTCTGGGAACCCTAAATTTAAAAAGCTTGCATTATCTGGAAACGATATGAAAGAACGACATTGGAAATTATTGTTTATAGAACTGTCACGTCAGAATATATGTTTACCTTTGCTTCCATCGTGTTTCGCGTCTCGTCCTGTTCAGTTTTCTCACGTAAAATTGTTGTTAGCAGCAAAATGAGTTTTACTTTCGGTAACCCGGTTGCGAGCGTTGCGCCAACGATGGGCACCACCAATCCAGTGACGACCGCCAGTACTGGTTTCGGATTTGGCGCGTCTACATTCGGAGTTCCGGCTCTACCACGTCTGCTGCAGCTGCTACCTCATCTAGTGCTCCGACACTTAGTTTCGGTGCAGGTTTTACAGCTACAACTTCGGTCACAGCAGCCGGTCAATTAACGTTGGGAAGTTTCACCGTTTCAAATCCAGCAGCTCAGCCGGCGGCAAATTTGACAACGACCACGCAAACAACTCAGTCATCTTCGGTATCCGGTACACAGCTGAACTTCTGTCAGTTGGAAGAATTCATAAACAAATGGACGCTCGAGTTGGAGGAACAGGAGAAGCTTTTTACTAACCAAGCTACCCAGGTGAACGCTTGGGATAAACTTTTGTTGGGCAATGGCGAAAAAATAGTTGCCCTCAATGAGGCTGTCGAGAAGGTGAAGGCCGAGTAAGATGCAATGGAGCAGGAGCTAGAATTCGTCACTGCTCAGCATACCGATTTGGAGGAGTGTATTATACCGCTCGAGGAGGAACTTTCCAAAATCGTTCAGGTTGATATCGAACGAGGCCAAACTTACTCAATGGCGGAAACATTAGACTCGCAGCTCAAACAAATGTCCGAGGATCTCAAGGAAGTGATTGAACATATAAACGAGTCAAACAAATACTCCGATCCGAGCGGTGCAGATTGGAAAGATACTAAATGCTCACATGAATTCTCTACAATGGATTGAATCATCCACCTCCAGCATAACCACCCGTTTGGAGGAAATTGGTAAAATGCACGATACACTGAGAAAGGATAACGAGCGATTATTTCGGTTGTATTATGACAATTAAAACTCGACATAGTTGGTATTTCAATAAAGATATGTAAATGTTGAAATTAATGTTCTTCTTTTTCATTCAATGATGTTACGCACATTCCACATTATAAGCATTGTTCCAACAGTGATCGTCATTTGCTTGTGCACCCCGATGAGGAAAAAATCGAGTGCGAGTTTTGCCACAAAAAGTTCATCGATTCCGGATATTTCCTTAGCATTGGCAGATAAATTACTGAGGCACAAATGGTTTCGGCCGAATTTTCTGATTTGACAATACACATATCCTTCCTTTAGAACACTTTTCAAACTATTGAACAATTGAAAAATACCGAACAAAACCAAAAACGTTTTCGTTACATTTTTCGTCAATAGTATTTTTTCATTTTACACCATATAAAATCATACCATACACATAATAATGTCAGAAAGAAAAATGATGCAAAAGTAGGCCGAAAGCTTTTTCCTTGCATTTTGATTCGATCAAAGCAAGCATTGTGTGTATGGAATAACAATGCTCACTGAAGGTTATAACAACAAGAAAAGAGCAAGTAATATAACCTTCAGCCAGGAAAATGAAGCAAATGACCTTCAAGCCAAGGATTCCCACAGGATTAGGAGGCCTCAAAAGTTCTCGGGCCTACCAGGAAGCAGGAAGAGATGGAGGTGGACCAAAAAAAGATCGCTTTCCAGTCGAACCAGCCCACAATGAGAAGTACATCTATCCAGATGTGGATTGGATCGAAGATGAAATTCCGCCACCACTTGTGCCGAGCGATAGACCCCAGGTATGGTTTTGGAGCATTGCTCATTCGAACATGGATTTTATCGAGAATGAAAGGCCGCCGCCGTTGGTTCCCAATGACACATATCTTCGGGCTGACGACGAGGATGTGTTCGATTGGGAACCAACTAATTTTTCAGAAATCGAAGATGCCATATTCAGGAAGATGAAAGCTGAAAGAAGTCTTTGGAATATTAGGGCCGAAAATGAAAAATTGAAACAGGAGAATGAAAAGCTGAAGGCAACGAAAGGAGTGAGTCTCCTAAATTGTTGCTGTTTTAGCTTATTGTTGTGCATGATAGGCGTGGTGGCGAGGGCGGTTTTCAATTATTTTTAGAATTAATAATTAAGGATGTTTTGTTTTTGTTACGTGTTGTAGAGTTTATTTAAGCTCCTGTTATATTTTTAGATGATTTTTTGGGTTTATTAACTAATTACTTACTTATTATTATTCAATTTTTTAATTGAATTTTTCAAAATGAAAGCCATCAAATCATGTTTTATAATGCATTGTAGTTTTAGTGGAATTGTATTAAATATAACATTTTACGAACAATGATAGGGTTTTTATGCCTTTTTGAGAGAGAACATTTGCGTTCTACTCACAGAGGCTTTTCCCTATTCAAAAAGATAAAGATTTTAGATGATTTTTTGAGGTTTTTTAGTTTTTAGTCTCGTTGAGGTTTTTAGGTTTAGTAATTTATTTTTTATTCATTGCTATTTAAATTTTTAATTGAATTTAATAACATTTAACGAAAAATGATAGGGTTTTTATGCCTTTCTGAGAAAGAATATTGTATTGTTCTACTCACAGAGGCTTTTCCCTATTCTTAAACAAGAACAATTCTTGATTGTCGAAAAAATATGATTGATTTCAAATAAAACCATTAAAAATGTATTCCATTTTGTTTTATTATAATAATTTGCACTAGTCCCTCCAAACGCAAATATCATTTGAAGGGTTTTTTGTCTGCTGTATTCGGCTTTTTTGTTTTCAAAACAATCAAATCTCTCTTTTTCTCTTTCTCTTCAACTTTTCCGGTCTCTTCATCTCTCTATCTCTTAATCACTTCATCTGTTCATCTCTTGGTCTTTTGATCTCTTTATCCTTTTATCTTTTTATTTCTTTATCTCTTTATCTCTTTATCACTTTATCTCTTTATTTCTTTATCTCTATATCTCTTTATCTCTTCATCTATTCATCTCTTCATCTCTTTATCTCTTTTCGCCTTATCTCTTCACCTCATTTATCTCTTTATCTATTTATCTCTTTCTCTCTTTATCTCTGTATCTCTGTATCTTTTTATCTCTTTATCTTTCTCTCTTTATCTCTTTCTCTTTTTATCTTTTTCTCTTTTTCTCAATTTATTCCCATTTCTTCATCTCATTCTTATTTTCTCACTTTCGCACTTTGCCACTTTTTCACATTCTCAGTTTATTATTTTCAGCATTTTACTCACTTTCTCACATCCACTTTCACACTTTCCAACATTCGCTCTTTTTTACATTTGTTGTCGGTAACGATCTGTACTCACCGTTTCATCAGGATTTTATTGTTCACTAGCTGACCCGCCTAACTTCGTCCCGCCCAGAATGGATTTTTATTGTTATGAATACTTTCAATCATTCACGTTTTCTTAATAAGTGAACGCTCATAGTAAAAGGAAATTGTAAAAGCTCAATTAGAATCCTTCACAATTTCTTTTTACTATAAACTTAATAGAACTTCTACCAAATCTCGTCATTATAATATTCTCGTATAATATTCATTCATTCTCGTTCAAGATTCTTCAATCACTTGCATTTAGTTTCCACTTCACCCCCCGATAGGTTGAAATTAATCCACCGAAAATGACTGTAGTGAAAGTGAGAGGTGTATGTATGAAATTCAATCACATTTATTATCTTCGAAAATAACTAGCCTAGGATTGGTTCGACAACTCGCAAGCAGATCGGACAAGTTTTTAATCGATCCAACAAAGGTGTTTTTTTCACATCGAATAATAGTGTTCTTTTTCACCGGTTGCGCTTGCGAGTGGAGCGAAGTTTAAAGTGGTGCGCGCTGAGGATCCAAATCAGACACATTCATCACACACGCCACACAGCCGCGGCAAGTAGAAATTTATTTTTCTTTTGTTTCCCTATCATTCCTTCTACCTTCTGTGCACGATTTACACCATTGTTCAACTTTGTGTTAACCAAATCGGCAAACGTTGGCATTAGGGGTGATCATTATTTCTTATATACCGTTGAACTTTTATTGGATTTTTTTTTTCATTTTATCATTTTATTTAACATAAAATAAATTGAATATCTTCGGGCTGACGACGAGGATGTGTTCGATTGGGAACCAACTAATTTTTCAGAAATCGAAGATGCCATATTCAGGAAGATGAAAGCTGAAAGAAGTCTTTGGAATATTAGGGCCGAAAATGAAAAATTGAAACAGGAGAATGAAAATCTGAAGGCAACGAAAGGAGTGAGTCTCCTAAATTGTTGCTGTTTTAGCTTATTGTTGTGCATGATAGGCGTGGTGGCGAGGGCGGTTTTCAATTATTTTTAGAATTAATAATTAAGGATGTTTTGTTTTTGTTACGTGTTGTAGAGTTTATTTAAGCTCCTGTTATATTTTTAGATGATTTTTTGGGTTTATTAACTAATTACTTACTTATTATTATTCAATTTTTTAATTGAATTTTTCAAAATGAAAGCCATCAAATCATGTTTTATAATGCATTGTAGTTTTAGTGGAATTGTATTAAATATAACATTTTACGAACAATGATAGGGTTTTTATGCCTTTTTGAGAGAGAACATTTGCGTTGTTCTACTCACAGAGGCTTTTCCCTATTCAAAAAGATAAAGATTTTAGATGATTTTTTGAGGTTTTTTAGTTTTTAGTCTCGTTGAGGTTTTTAGGTTTAGTAATTTATTTTTTATTCATTGCTATTTAAATTTTTAATTGAATTTAATAACATTTAACGAAAAATGATAGGGTTTTTATGCCTTTCTGAGAAAGAATATTGTATTGTTCTACTCACAGAGGCTTTTCCCTATTCTTAAACAAGAACAATTCTTGATTGTCGAAAAAATATGATTGATTTCAAATAAAACCTTTAAAAATGTATTCCATTTTGTTTTATTATAATAATTTGCACTAGTCCCTCCAAACGCAAATATCATTTGAAGGGTTTTTTGTCTGCTGTATTCGGCTTTTTTGTTTTCAAAACAATCAAATCTCTCTTTTTCTCTTTCTCTTCAACTTTTCCGGTCTCTTCATCTCTCTATCTCTTAATCACTTCATCTGTTCATCTCTTGGTCTTTTGATCTCTTTATCCTTTTATCTTTTTATTTCTTTATCTCTTTATCTCTTTATCACTTTATCTCTTTATTTCTTCATCTCTATATCTCTTTATCTCTTCATCTATTCATCTCTTCATCTCTTTATCTCTTTTCGCCTTATCTCTTCACCTCATTTATCTCTTTATCTATTTATCTCTTTCTCTCTTTATCTCTGTATCTCTGTATCTTTTTATCTCTTTATCTTTCTCTCTTTATCTCTTTCTCTTTTTATCTTTTTCTCTTTTTCTCAATTTATTCCCATCTCTTCATCTCATTCTTATTTTCTCACTTTCGCACTTTGCCACTTTTTCACATTCTCAGTTTATTATTTTCAGCATTTTACTCACTTTCTCACATCCACTTTCACACTTTCCAACATTCGCTCTTTTTTACATTTGTTGTCGGTAACGATCTGTACTCACCGTTTCATCAGGATTTTATTGTTCACTAGCTGACCCGCCTAACTTCGTCCCGCCCAGAATGGATTTTTATTGTTATGAATACTTTCAATCATTCACGTTTTCCTAATAAGTGAACGCTCATAGTAAAAGGAAATTGTAAAAGCTCAATTAGAATCCTTCACAATTTCTTTTTACTTAATAGAACTTCTACCAATTCTCGTCATTATAATATTCTCGTATAATATTCATTCATTCTCGTTCAAGATTCTTCAATCACTTGCATTTAGTTTCCACTTCACCCCCCGATAGGTTGAAATTAATCCACCGAAAATGACTGTAGTGAAAGTGAAAGGTGTATGTATGAAATTCAATCACATTTATTATCTTCGAAAATAACTAGCCCTGATCCGAATCATCCAGCTTGAACCGTGAAATTTGGAGAAAAATTCAGACGAATTTCAAATAATTATTTTAGTCGTTGCACCATCTGGTTATAAATCAAATGCCATTCATAAAGTCTGTGATTTGATTCTTTCTGGGAACCCTAAATTTAAAAAGCTTGCATTATCTGGAAACGATATGAAAGAACGACATTGGAAATTATTGTTTATAGAACTGTCACGTCAGAATATATGTTTACCTTTGCTTCCATCGTGTTTCGCGTCTCGTCCTGTTCAGTTTTCTCACGTAAAATTGTTGTTAGCAGCAAAATGAGTTTTACTTTCGGTAACCCGGTTGCGAGCGTTGCGCCAACGATGGGCACCACCAATCCAGTGACGACCGCCAGTACTGGTTTCGGATTTGGCGCGTCTACATTCGGAGTTCCGGCTCTACCACGTCTGCTGCAGCTGCTACCTCATCTAGTGCTCCGACACTTAGTTTCGGTGCAGGTTTTACAGCTACAACTTCGGTCACAGCAGCCGGTCAATTAACGTTGGGAAGTTTCACCGTTTCAAATCCAGCAGCTCAGCCGGCGGCAAATTTGACAACGACCACGCAAACAACTCAGTCATCTTCGGTATCCGGTACACAGCTGAACTTCTGTCAGTTGGAAGAATTCATAAACAAATGGACGCTCGAGTTGGAGGAACAGGAGAAGCTTTTTACTAACCAAGCTACCCAGGTGAACGCTTGGGATAAACTTTTGTTGGGCAATGGCGAAAAAATAGTTGCCCTCAATGAGGCTGTCGAGAAGGTGAAGGCCGAGTAAGATGCAATGGAGCAGGAGCTAGAATTCGTCACTGCTCAGCATACCGATTTGGAGGAGTGTATTATACCGCTCGAGGAGGAACTTTCCAAAATCGTTCAGGTTGATATCGAACGAGGCCAAACTTACTCAATGGCGGAAACATTAGACTCGCAGCTCAAACAAATGTCCGAGGATCTCAAGGAAGTGATTGAACATATAAACGAGTCAAACAAATACTCCGATCCGAGCGGTGCAGATTGGAAAGATACTAAATGCTCACATGAATTCTCTACAATGGATTGAATCATCCACCTCCAGCATAACCACCCGTTTGGAGGAAATTGGTAAAATGCACGATACACTGAGAAAGGATAACGAGCGATTATTTCGGTTGTATTATGACAATTAAAACTCGACATAGTTGGTATTTCAATAAAGATATGTAAATGTTGAAATTAATGTTCTTCTTTTTCATTCAATGATGTTACGCACATTCCACATTATAAGCATTGTTCCAACAGTGATCGTCATTTGCTTGTGCACCCCGATGAGGAAAAAATCGAGTGCGAGTTTTGCCACAAAAAGTTCATCGATTCCGGATATTTCCTTAGCATTGGCAGATAAATTACTGAGGCACAAATGGTTTCGGCCGAATTTTCTGATTTGACAATACACATATCCTTCCTTTAGAACACTTTTCAAACTATTGAACAATTGAAAAATACCGAACAAAACCAAAAACGTTTTCGTTACATTTTTCGTCAATAGTATTTTTTCATTTTACACCATATAAAATCATACCATACACATAATAATGTCAGAAAGAAAAATGATGCAAACGTAGGCCGAAAGCTTTTTCCTTGCATTTTGATTCGATCAAAGCAAGCATTGTGTGTATGGAATAACAATGCTCACTGAAGGTTATAACAACAAGAAAAGAGCAAGTAATATAACCTTCAGCCAGGAAAATGAAGCAAATGACCTTCAAGCCAAGGATTCCCACAGGATTAGGAGGCCTCAAAAGTTCTCGGGCCTACCAGGAAGCAGGAAGAGATGGAGGTGGACCAAAAAAAGATCGCTTTCCAGTCGAACCAGCCCACAATGAGAAGTACATCTATCCAGATGTGGATTGGATCGAAGATGAAATTCCGCCACCACTTGTGCCGAGCGATAGACCCCAGGTATGGTTTTGGAGCATTCCTAATTCGAACATGGATTTTATCGAGAATGAAAGGCCGCCGCCGTTGGTTCCCAATGACACATATCTTCGGGCTGACGACGAGGATGTGTTCGATTGGGAACCAACTAATTTTTCAGAAATCGAAGATGCCATATTCAGGAAGATGAAAGCTGAAAGAAGTCTTTGGAATATTAGGGCCGAAAATGAAAAATTGAAACAGGAGAATGAAAAGCTGAAGGCAACGAAAGGAGTGAGTCTCCTAAATTGTTGCTGTTTTAGCTTATTGTTGTGCATGATAGGCGTGGTGGCGAGGGCGGTTTTCAATTATTTTTAGAATTAATAATTAAGGATGTTTTGTTTTTGTTACGTGTTGTAGAGTTTATTTAAGCTCCTGTTATATTTTTAGATGATTTTTTGGGTTTATTAACTAATTACTTACTTATTATTATTCAATTTTTTAATTGAATTTTTCAAAATGAAAGCCATCAAATCATGTTTTATAATGCATTGTAGTTTTAGTGGAATTGTATTAAATATAACATTTTACGAACAATGATAGGGTTTTTATGCCTTTTTGAGAGAGAACATTTGCGTTGTTCTACTCACAGAGGCTTTTCCCTATTCAAAAAGATAAAGATTTTAGATGATTTTTTGAGGTTTTTTAGTTTTTAGTCTCGTTGAGGTTTTTAGGTTTAGTAATTTATTTTTTATTCATTGCTATTTAAATTTTTAATTGAATTTAATAACATTTAACGAAAAATGATAGGGTTTTTATGCCTTTCTGAGAAAGAATATTGTATTGTTCTACTCACAGAGGCTTTTCCCTATTCTTAAACAAGAACAATTCTTGATTGTCGAAAAAATATGATTGATTTCAAATAAAACCTTTAAAAATGTATTCCATTTTGTTTTATTATAATAATTTGCACTAGTCCCTCCAAACGCAAATATCATTTGAAGGGTTTTTTGTCTGCTGTATTCGGCTTTTTTGTTTTCAAAACAATCAAATCTCTCTTTTTCTCTTTCTCTTCAACTTTTCCGGTCTCTTCATCTCTCTATCTCTTAATCACTTCATCTGTTCATCTCTTGGTCTTTTGATCTCTTTATCCTTTTATCTTTTTATTTCTTTATCTCTTTATCTCTTTATCACTTTATCTCTTTATTTCTTTATCTCTATATCTCTTTATCTCTTCATCTATTCATCTCTTCATCTCTTTATCTCTTTTCGCCTTATCTCTTCACCTCATTTATCTGTATCTTTTTATCTCTTTATCTTTCTGTATCTTTTTATCTCTGTATCTTTTTATCTCTTTATCTTTCTCTCTTTATCTCTTTCTCTTTTTATCTTTTTCTCTTTTTCTCAATTTATTCCCATTTCTTCATCTCATTCTTATTTTCTCACTTTCGCACTTTGCCACTTTTTCACATTCTCAGTTTATTATTTTCAGCATTTTACTCACTTTCTCACATCCACTTTCACACTTTCCAACATTCGCTCTTTTTTACATTTGTTGTCGGTAACGATCTGTACTCACCGTTTCATCAGGATTTTATTGTTCACTAGCTGACCCGCCTAACTTCGTCCCGCCCAGAATGGATTTTTATTGTTATGAATACTTTCAATCATTCACGTTTTCTTAATAAGTGAACGCTCATAGTAAAAGGAAATTGTAAAAGCTCAATTAGAATCCTTCACAATTTCTTTTTACTATAAACTTAATAGAACTTCTACCAAATCTCGTCATTATAATATTCTCGTATAATATTCATTCATTCTCGTTCAAGATTCTTCAATCACTTGCATTTAGTTTCCACTTCACCCCCCGATAGGTTGAAATTAATCCACCGAAAATGACTGTAGTCAAAGTGAGAGGTGTATGTATGAAATTCAATCACATTTATTATCTTCGAAAATAACTAGCCTAGGATTGGTTCGACAACTCGCAAGCAGATCGGACAAGTTTTTAATCGATCCAACAAAGGTGTTTTTTTCACATCGAATAATAGTGTTCTTTTTCACCGGTTGCGCTTGCGAGTGGAGCGAAGTTTAAAGTGGTGCGCGCTGAGGATCCAAATCAGACACATTCATCACACACGCCACACAGCCGCGGCAAGTAGAAATTTATTTTTCTTTTGTTTCCCTATCATTCCTTCTACCTTCTGTGCACGATTTACACCATTGTTCAACTTTGTGTTAACCAAATCGGCAAACGTTGGCATTAGGGGTGATCATTATTTCTTATATACCGTTGAACTTTTATTGGATTTTTTTTTTCATTTTATCATTTTATTTAACATAAAATAAATTGAATATCTTCGGGCTGACGACGAGGATGTGTTCGATTGGGAACCAACTAATTTTTCAGAAATCGAAGATGCCATATTCAGGAAGATGAAAGCTGAAAGAAGTCTTTGGAATATTAGGGCCGAAAATGAAAAATTGAAACAGGAGAATGAAAATCTGAAGGCAACGAAAGGAGTGAGTCTCCTAAATTGTTGCTGTTTTAGCTTATTGTTGTGCATGATAGGCGTGGTGGCGAGGGCGGTTTTCAATTATTTTTAGAATTAATAATTAAGGATGTTTTGTTTTTGTTACGTGTTGTAGAGTTTATTTAAGCTCCTGTTATATTTTTAGATGATTTTTTGGGTTTATTAACTAATTACTTACTTATTATTATTCAATTTTTTAATTGAATTTTTCAAAATGAAAGCCATCAAATCATGTTTTATAATGCATTGTAGTTTTAGTGGAATTGTATTAAATATAACATTTTACGAACAATGATAGGGTTTTTATGCCTTTTTGAGAGAGAACATTTGCGTTGTTCTACTCACAGAGGCTTTTCCCTATTCAAAAAGATAAAGATTTTAGATGATTTTTTGAGGTTTTTTAGTTTTTAGTCTCGTTGAGGTTTTTAGGTTTAGTAATTTATTTTTTATTCATTGCTATTTAAATTTTTAATTGAATTTAATAACATTTAACGAAAAATGATAGGGTTTTTATGCCTTTCTGAGAAAGAATATTGTATTGTTCTACTCACAGAGGCTTTTCCCTATTCTTAAACAAGAACAATTCTTGATTGTCGAAAAAATATGATTGATTTCAAATAAAACCTTTAAAAATGTATTCCATTTTGTTTTATTATAATAATTTGCACTAGTCCCTCCAAACGCAAATATCATTTGAAGGGTTTTTTGTCTGCTGTATTCGGCTTTTTTGTTTTCAAAACAATCAAATCTCTCTTTTTCTCTTTCTCTTCAACTTTTCCGGTCTCTTCATCTCTCTATCTCTTAATCACTTCATCTGTTCATCTCTTGGTCTTTTGATCTCTTTATCCTTTTATCTTTTTATTTCTTTATCTCTTTATCTCTTTATCACTTTATCTCTTTATTTCTTTATCTCTATATCTCTTTATCTCTTCATCTATTCATCTCTTCATCTCTTTATCTCTTTTCGCCTTATCTCTTCACCTCATTTATCTCTTTATCTATTTATCTCTTTCTCTCTTTATCTCTGTATCTCTGTATCTTTTTATCTCTTTATCTTTCTCTCTTTATCTCTTTCTCTTTTTATCTTTTTCTCTTTTTCTCAATTTATTCCCATCTCTTCATCTCATTCTTATTTTCTCACTTTCGCACTTTGCCACTTTTTCACATTCTCAGTTTATTATTTTCAGCATTTTACTCACTTTCTCACATCCACTTTCACACTTTCCAACATTCGCTCTTTTTTACATTTGTTGTCGGTAACGATCTGTACTCACCGTTTCATCAGGATTTTATTGTTCACTAGCTGACCCGCCTAACTTCGTCCCGCCCAGAATGGATTTTTATTGTTATGAATACTTTCAATCATTCACGTTTTCCTAATAAGTGAACGCTCATAGTAAAAGGAAATTGTAAAAGCTCAATTAGAATCCTTCACAATTTCTTTTTACTTAATAGAACTTCTACCAATTCTCGTCATTATAATATTCTCGTATAATATTCATTCATTCTCGTTCAAGATTCTTCAATCACTTGCATTTAGTTTCCACTTCACCCCCCGATAGGTTGAAATTATCCACCGAAAATGACTGTAGTGAAAGTGAAAGGTGTATGTATGAAATTCAATCACATTTATTATCTTCGAAAATAACTAGCCCTGATCCGAATCATCCAGCTTGAACCGTGAAATTTGGAGAAAAATTCAGACGAATTTCAAATAATTATTTTAGTCGTTGCACCATCTGGTTATAAATCAAATGCCATTCATAAAGTCTGTGTGTGTTTGATTCTTTCTGGGAACCCTAAATTTTAAAAGCTTGCATTATCTGGAAACGATATGAAAGAACGACATTGGAAATTATTGTTTATAGAACTGTCACGTCAGAATATATGTTTACCTTTGCTTCCATCGTGTTTCGCGTCTCGTCCTGTTCAGTTTTCTCACGTAAAATTGTTGTTAGCAGCAAAATGAGTTTTACTTTCGGTAACCCGGTTGCGAGCGTTGCGCCAACGATGGGCACCACCAATCCAGTGACGACCGCCAGTACTGGTTTCGGATTTGGCGCGTCTACATTCGGAGTTCCGGCTCTACCACGTCTGCTGCAGCTGCTACCACATTTAGTGCTCCGACACTTAGTTTCGGTGCAGGTCTTACAGCTACAACTTCGGTCACAGCAGCATCTACAGCAGCCGGTCAATTAACGTTGGGAAGTTTCACCGCTTCAAATCCAGCAGCTCAGCCGGCGGCAAATTTGACAACGACCACGCAAACAACTCAGTAATCTTCGGTATCCGGTACACAGCTGAACTTCTGTCAGTTGGAAGAATTCATAAACAAATGGACGCTCGAGTTGGAGGAACAGGAGAAGCTTTTTACTAACCAAGCTACCCAGGTGAACGCTTGGGATAAACTTTTGTTGGGCAATGGCGAAAAAATAGTTGCCCTCAATGAGGCTGTCGAGAAGGTGAAGGCCGAGTAAGATGCAATGGAGCAGGAGCTAGAATTCGTCACTGCTCAGCATACCGATTTGGAGGAGTGTATTATACCGCTCGAGGAGGAACTTTCCAAAATCGTTCAGGTTGATATCGAACGAGGCCAAACTTACTCAATGGCGGAAACATTAGACTCGCAGCTCAAACAAATGTCCGAGGATCTCAAGGAAGTGATTGAACATATAAACGAGTCGAACAAATACCCCGATCCGAGCGATCCTTCGGTGCAGATTGGAAAGATACTAAATGCTCACATGAATTCTCTACAATGGATTGAATCATCCACCTCCAGCATAACCACCCGCTTGGAGGAAATTCGTAAAATGCACGATACACTGAGGAAGGATAACGAGCGATTATTTCGGTTGTATTATGACAATTAAAACTCGACATAGTTGGTATTTCAATAAAGATATGTAAATGTTGAAATTAATGTTCTTCTTTTTCATTCAATGATGTTACGCACATTCCACATTATAAGCATTGTTCCAACAGTGATCGTCATTTGCTTGTGCACCCCGATGAGGAAAAAATCGAGTGCGAGTTTTGCCACAAAAAGTTCATCGATTCCGGATATTTCCTTAGCATTGGCAGATAAATTACTGAGGCACAAATGGTTTCGGCCGAATTTTCTGATTTGACAATACACATATCCTTCCTTTAGAACACTTTTCAAACTATTGAACAATTGAAAAATACCGAACAAAACCAAAAACGTTTTCGTTACATTTTTCGTCAATAGTATTTTTTTCATTTTACACCATATAAAATCATACCATACACATAATAATGTCAGAAAGAAAAATGATGCAAAAGTAGGCCGAAAGCTTTTTCCTTGCATTTTGATTCGATCAAAGCAAGCATTGTGTGTATGGAATAACAATGCTCACTGAAGGTTATAACAACAAGAAAAGAGCAAGTAATATAACCTTCAGCCAGGAAAATGAAGCAAATGACCTTCAAGCCAAGGATTCCCACAGGATTAGGAGGCCTCAAAAGTTCTCGGGCCTACCAGGAAGCAGGAAGAGATGGAGGTGGACCAAAAAAAGATCGCTTTCCAGTCGAACCAGCCCACAATGAGAAGTACATCTATCCAGATGTGGATTGGATCGAAGATGAAATTCCGCCACCACTTGTGCCGAGCGATAGACCCCAGGTATGGTTTTGGAGCATTGCTCATTCGAACATGGATTTTATCGAGAATGAAAGGCCGCCGCCGTTGGTTCCCAATGACACATATCTTCGGGCTGACGACGAGGATGTGTTCGATTGGGAACCAACTAACTTTTCAGAAATCGAAGATGCCATATTCAGGAAGATGAAAGCTGAAAGAAGTCTTTGGAATATTAGGGCCGAAAATGAAAAATTGAAACAGGAGAATGAAAAGCTGAAGGCAACGAAAGGAGTGAGTCTCCTAAATTGTTGCTGTTTTAGCTTATTGTTGTGCATGATAGGCGTGGTGGCGAGGGCGGTTTTCAATTATTTTTAGAATTAATAATTAAGGATGTTTTGTTTTTGTTACGTGTTGTAGAGTTTATTTAAGCTCCTGTTATATTTTTAGATGATTTTTTGGGTTTATTAACTAATTACTTACTTATTATTATTCAATTTTTTAATTGAATTTTTCAAAATGAAAGCCATCAAATCATGTTTTATAATGCATTGTAGTTTTAGTGGAATTGTATTAAATATAACATTTTACGAACAATGATAGGGTTTTTATGCCTTTTTGAGAGAGAACATTTGCGTTGTTCTACTCACAGAGGCTTTTCCCTATTCAAAAAGATAAAGATTTTAGATGATTTTTTGAGGTTTTTTAGTTTTTAGTCTCGTTGAGGTTTTTAGGTTTAGTAATTTATTTTTTATTCATTGCTATTTAAATTTTTAATTGAATTTAATAACATTTAACGAAAAATGATAGGGTTTTTATGCCTTTCTGAGAAAGAATATTGTATTGTTCTACTCACAGAGGCTTTTCCCTATTCTTAAACAAGAACAATTCTTGATTGTCGAAAAAATATGATTGATTTCAAATAAAACCTTTAAAAATGTATTCCATTTTGTTTTATTATAATAATTTGCACTAGTCCCTCCAAACGCAAATATCATTTGAAGGGTTTTTTGTCTGCTGTATTCGGCTTTTTTGTTTTCAAAACAATCAAATCTCTCTTTTTCTCTTTCTCTTCAACTTTTCCGGTCTCTTCATCTCTCTATCTCTTAATCACTTCATCTGTTCATCTCTTGGTCTTTTGATCTCTTTATCCTTTTATCTTTTTATTTCTTTATCTCTTTATCACTTTATCTCTTTATTTCTTTATCTCTATATCTCTTTATCTCTTCATCTATTCATCTCTTCATCTCTTTATCTCTTTTCGCCTTATCTCTTCACCTCATTTATCTCTTTATCTATTTATCTCTTTCTCTCTTTATCTCTGTATCTCTGTATCTTTTTATCTCTTTATCTTTCTCTCTTTATCTCTTTCTCTTTTTATCTTTTTCTCTTTTTCTCAATTTATTCCCATCTCTTCATCTCATTCTTATTTTCTCACTTTCGCACTTTGCCACTTTTTCACATTCTCAGTTTATTATTTTCAGCATTTTACTCACTTTCTCACATCCACTTTCACACTTTCCAACATTCGCTCTTTTTTACATTTGTTGTCGGTAACGATCTGTACTCACCGTTTCATCAGGATTTTATTGTTCACTAGCTGACCCGCCTAACTTCGTCCCGCCCAGAATGGATTTTTATTGTTATGAATACTTTCAATCATTCACGTTTTCTTAATAAGTGAACGCTCATAGTAAAAGGAAATTGTAAAAGCTCAATTAGAATCCTTCACAATTTCTTTTTACTATAAACTTAATAGAACTTCTACCAAATCTCGTCATTATAATATTCTCGTATAATATTCATTCATTCTCGTTCAAGATTCTTCAATCACTTGCATTTAGTTTCCACTTCACCCCCCGATAGGTTGAAATTAATCCACCGAAAATGACTGTAGTGAAAGTGAGAGGTGTATGTATGAAATTCAATCACATTTATTATCTTCGAAAATAACTAGCCTAGGATTGGTTCGACAACTCGCAAGCAGATCGGACAAGTTTTTAATCGATCCGACAAAGGTGTTTTTTTCACATCGAATAATAGTGTTCTTTTTCACCGGTTGCGCTTGCGAGTGGAGCGAAGTTTAAAGTGGTGCGCGCTGAGGATCCAAATCAGACACATTCATCACACACGCCACACAGCCGCGGCAAGTAGAAATTTATTTTTCTTTTGTTTCCCTATCATCCCTTCTACCTTCTGTGCACGATTTACACCATTGTTCAACTTTGTGTTAACCAAATCGGCAAACGTTGGCATTAGGGGTGATCATTATTTCTTATATACCGTTGAACTTTTATTGGATTTTTTTTTTCATTTTATCATTTTATTTAACATAAAATAAATTGAATATCTTCGGGCTGACGACGAGGATGTGTTCGATTGGGAACCAACTAATTTTTCAGAAATCGAAGATGCCATATTCAGGAAGATGAAAGCTGAAAGAAGTCTTTGGAATATTAGGGCCGA
>NW_026599743.1:0-25000 GCF_029784135.1 Toxorhynchites rutilus septentrionalis
TAGAACGTAGGTTGTCAATTTGTGTCGGGTGCGACTTTGGCACTGAAACAGACGCCTCATTGTTTATGCATGACAAAGCGTTCACTGAAACTCTTGTATTCAAACCGACTGAATTGATTATGGGAATTCGGTGGTATTAAAACCCCCATCAAGGACGCGCGGCTCTGAGGCGAAGAAGTGGGTAGCTAACTAATGGTGCTCTGAAGCAGAAAGTGTGCTTTTTGTGTAAAATGAATGTTTATTTTTTGCTAAGACGTGATCTAGAGAACTTCCTTTCATCAGTCAAATTATTCATAATTTTTTATTCGACTTTTTTTCCTATCCAAACTAGTGGCTCTGTGTACGTTGTAGATTTTTTAGGTTGAAGATTTAGAATACACGTGTAACACAGTGCAAATCGTAATTAATTTCTCTCACAGAGAATCCCCCGGCCTGAACGGAAATCGAACTTCAAGGCCCCGGCATGTCATATGTGACGTTAACTAATTCAGTTCATGTGAACTCAATTTGAGATGATAGTGTCGAATGGACTTCTCAGAATGGCGCAAGACATTTTTTGAGCATCGAAAATGGAAGTACCAATAAAATAAATTAAGCCAACTTTTTCCCTCTTAGGTTAGTCAAAAATCAAGCGGTCATTTGTCGAAATGGCGAAACATCTGCTGAGTATGATGTTGTTTTATTTCCGACTAATATTCATAGACCACATTTATTGTATGAAGAATTGCTATTTCATTACTAAATCGTTTGATCGACACGAGATTCACCCTGATATTTTGTCAGGTTATGTGGGATCCACCGTGAACAAACCTTTTTTCTGATGTCTGGAAATATTTTCACCTGCTCTTGAAAAGTTTTTTCGATTTTGCAAGCAGGAATTTTAAGTGAGGGTCAGCTAAAGCACATATCACATAGTTCGGCCTGATAAACTATCACTAGCGATCGGTTGCTGGGGTGGTGTCCTGGACACGACCGTAATTTTTACGTAGGACTATGGAATTATGTTATTCAATTCGTTTCATTAGTACTTGGTATATGATTCAAGAATGCATCGAAATTTGAACAAATACTCCAGGAGAATGTTTTGGTGGCACTGAAAACTGCCGATGGTTTGCGTGGTTTTGTAGAAGCAGCTGAAGATTGTTGATTCATATTTTATTCTCCTCCTCGCGAGAACAATACACAAGTTGGCCGTATGCTGAAATTTATGTCTTCATTGTCAATGCACGTAGCATACACGGTATGGCCACAGGTGATAGACGGGTGAGTCATATAAAGGGTGTGTCACATCAAATTGCATCACGGAAAAAACGCTGTAGAAAATTAATTTTTAGGAATTATATCTTCAGCTTTCGTTTATAATCAGATAAGAGTGTATAGATCACGTTGGCCATGCTTCACTGTCAATTTTTCGTAAATTTGGAAAAATGTCGTCGAACGAAAAAGAGCGTCGTGAAATAATCCTGTGCACTCATTTCAAGAATCCGGAGTTGTCACATCGGGACATCGGTAAGATGCTGGGAATCGTCCAATCCACGGTCAGCAGAGTACTAAAACGATACTTCGAGAACCTAACCATCGAACGGAAGGTGAAGAACGGCAAAAATGGATGCTCCGTCAGTGAAAAAGATCACAAGCGCGTAGTTAAGCAGTTTAGACGTGATCCGAGAAGTTCGGTCCGGGATGTCGCCAATAAGCTGAATTTGTCAAGTTCATTCGTCCAGCGGACCAAGCAGTGGGAGGGCCTGCGTACATACAAGGTTCAGAAAGCTACTAACCGCGACGAAAGGCAAAACATGGTGGGGAAGACGCGAGCCCGGAAGCTGTACACCGAAATGCTGACGAAGCCGCATTGCCTGGTAATGGACGACGAAACCTACGTCAAAGCGGACTTTCGTCAGCTGCCGGGCCTATTGTTCTTCTCCGAAGAGGACAAATTCAGCGTTCCGGAGGAGATTCGCAAGCAGAAACTATCCAAGTTTGCCAAAAAGTACATGGTGTGGCAAGCGATCTGCTCTTGCGGAAAGCGGAGCGCTCCCTTCGTGATGACCGGCACGGTAAACGGGCAGGTTTACCTTAAGGAGTGCCTACAGAAGCGCTTACTACCACTATTGAAGCAGCACGAGGGCCCGACCATCTTCTGGCCGGATCTCGCTTCGTGCCACTATTCAAAGGACGTGTTGGAGTGGTACGAAGCCAACGAGGTCGCCTTCGTGCCAAAGGAAATGAACCCGCCCAACGCGCCGGAGCTTCGCCCAATAGAGAAATATTGAGCGATTATGAAGCAGGCCCTCCGGAAAAACCCAAAAGTTGTCAAATCGGAGGCGGACTTCAAGAGAAAATGGATTTTTGTTCAAAAAAAAACTACAACCTGACGTTGTACAGAACCTTATTGACGGGGTGAAGAGGAAGGTGCGGGCATACGGGCTTGGGCTCGAAGTATGAATAAAAAGAAAATGCCAAAAGTTGTTTAATAGTTTTTATTTTATTGTCTAAAATTTTCAAAAGGATCGGTCTACTGGGCGAATTTCTACAGCGTTTTTTCCGTGATGCAATTTGATGTGACACACCCTTTATTTATATAACACTAAATGAAAACACGTTTGGTAGTTTTTTGAAAATTTAATTCTTTATTGCATTTTCACAAGTGTACGAGAGTTGCCAACTCTTTTTTGATTATGGCAAATAATATTGGTATTTGGCAACACGATCAGCATCACAATCATCGATGATGACAGAGGTATAACTAGTGTGTAAATGTATTGGTAGCAAAAAGGAATTCAAACAACAATATTGTACAATTGTCAGTGGAGAAGAGAATAACTCAAAAAAAAGGGGCATAAAAATTCAAATTCATTTATTCAAAAGTATTGTTTGTGTAAATTGTAGTTAGATGTAAGTCCAATAAAATTTGTACAGTTCGATGTTAACCGTGGAGAATAAAAGTTGTATAAATCACTAGTAGTCTCGTGTTCAATTATTACGTGGATTGGCCCTGTATTTCTTCGAAGTGTTGGCCTGCTGGATCGACGAAGGTATTCATCAAAGGAAACCCGCCAGGAACCGGAAACCCAGGAAGTCGTGGTTCAGTATCCCAACAACAAGTTCATACAATGTGCGTTTGAGGTGTGAAACAATTAGACAGCTAGTGGTCATTCATCTTCGATCTTTCTCAAGATTCCCGGAACCCTCGCCATCATTGTGTGGACCACAATGAGGTCCATTTTTTTGGCACATCTGATGATACGAGATTTAAGTTGATGAGCTGTGGTGACTTCCCAACTATTTGCGTACACTGACTGGGACAGTATCGACTAGATTGGTCGCACATGGGGTACGTTTGGAGAATTGTGTTATGGGCGGTCAACCAACCCAGAGTGGCCTTTGAGTAATGGCACGAAGCTAGGTGCGGCCAGAACACATTATCTTCATCCTTAAGGTACTTACAATTCAATCATGCATTAGCATTCTCCACTGGGCGGTATGAAAAACAACGCGGTAAGTCTTTTTGTCGAGCTCCCAAATCAGATCTCGAACAAAAATTTAAAGCAAGATTAAACCTGCACTGTGGGGTGAAATTTTCACATCACATAAGACTATCGACCATACGAAATGGTCAGGTAAAACCTCTGTGTGTGGCTATTGGCTGCTCGCTGGCTGGAACAAGACTTAAATTTCAAATGGAAACGAAAATTCTTTCATACTCGCCTAGTTGATATTTTTTTTCGCTTTGTTGCTACACCTAAATTTAATTTTTAGCAAATGTTTTGGCAGCTCGATTTATTACATTAATTGAGCCTCAAAATAATAGAAAATACGCTACTCCGCAATACTGGTATATCATTTGTATAATATATTCGCTTTAACAATATGAGATCAATAAGAGTGGGTGAAACAGGAGACACATAGCAAATAAGCACGTATTGAAGCTTCTCGTATAGTTTGCCAAATACACGGCCCAGACCGAGAAATATATATATTCTTGTCAGTTCTCTTCTTTTTACTCTTAGAAAGCGCTTTCCATTTCATTTTATAATGAAGTGTACTATTATCACACATTTATGCAACAACCCCATTAGCTATGGGGATAGTGTGGTCGTGTTAAACAGCCTTGCATTCCATCTGGCCTTGGTTCGATCTCCGTTGACATCCTATGGATTTTTTTATGTACAATCTCAAAAGATATGAAAAAAGAAGAGAGAAAGAGATATCTGCTCCCATTCATACAAGCTTTTTTTGAAGCTTTTGGAACAGATTCTTTTATTTACTCATCTGACTCTTCAGCACACGAAAAAGCATTATTTCTGCCGAAGATGAAATGTTTTCTGCCAACGCAAGTTTGAGTATACTTTGTTGCAATTTGCGGATTGGACTTATAATAACGTAAGATTTTTGTTAAGATAACGCTTGACACTTTTGATTATTCAACAGTATAACGAACAAATAAAATGAACGATTTTTTTTAGATTAGTTTATTTCAGGTTTTCTGGTCATTTCTATTGTTTTCTGTAATTTACAATTCACAACGTAATTCCAGAACCTTACTGCGCATTTCCAGAGTGCGCAAATCCACGTCAAGCTCTTCCTCAAGCTCCGGCTTGGAACCGACGGGCGTTCCATTCAGGGACCCACTTGTGCTCTCATACAGCGTTCATAAACGACTTACGGTGGCCAACGGGCGGAATTCTACTTTGTTCTGTTGTAGCCATTCAATAAGATCTTTGAGGTTCAAACGACTAATGTTTATGTACGCGCGAGAATCATTCCACTTCTGAGTCATAATGTGTTACAACGTAAGTTTCTTTAGATAAGTTGTATTAGGCAAAAGAAATCCATTATTCTTGCGTGAAATTCAAAACTTCATTTAATATGTTTCAGATTGTCCGTTTTGAGCCTTCATCATAGAAGTTTTGATCCTTCTGTTTCCAATGCGAATAAAAGATGATAATCGCTTGGTGCCAGGTCCGGACTATATGGTGGACGCATTGAAACTTCCCAACCAATCTCTCGGAGTTCCTCTGCTAAACATAGTCCTAGTTAAAAACAGAATGACTGTATGTATGTCAGAAGTTGAAGCTGTTTACTACTTCGAGTAGGTCGTGGGCAGAGTGATGCTTGATTGTGTACTGTTGAGCAGAACTGCGCCGAAGCCTGCCTGGTCTAACGCTCGACTACGTTATTTGAAGCGACTGAGATCGAGGGCGCTTCGCAAGTACTGTAATAGCCGTAATTCAGTCGCCGAATATTTGCTTTCAGCTGCCAGCAAGGAATACCGAAAGTACAATCGTTTCCTTTACAAAAGGTATACTAGACGCATTCAGGACAATCTACGGCGTAATCCAAGGCAGTTCTGGTCGCTCGTTAAAACAAAAAGGAAGGAGTATGGACTACCATTGGAAATACACAACAGAATTGCCTGTACCCCATTTGAAAAATGCAAACTCCTGGCCGAGCACTTCAGAAGTGTTTTTAACGATCGCTCCGCTTCATCTATCCAGATTGGAGATGCGAAAAGGGATACTCCCAGAGACTTACTGCAAGAACTATATTTCTGCTGATCAACACGGTTTCTATCCAAACAGATCTATTTCAACGAATCTTGTTCCGTTCGTTTCGATTTGCCTCAGGAATATGGAAATTGGGGTGCTGTGTACACCGACCTCAAGGCTGCTTCCGATAGGGTTGATCACAACATACTGCTTGCCAAACACGAGAAGCTTGGTGTATCTCCGAGGCTCACTCGTTGGTTCAGGTCGTACCTTACCAATCGAAAACTGTGTGTGAGAATTGGAACGGATATCTCGGAAAACTTCACTAACAGCTCCGGAGTACCACAAGGCAGCAACCTTGGACCGTTGCTTTTTTCTATATTCTTGAACGAGATTGGGCTGATCCTCCCAATTGGTAGTAGATCGTTCTATGTGGATGACGTTAAACTTTTTATGATTGTTCGCTAAACAGTTTCAGTGAGGGGTGCCTAAGAAATTTCCTTTCACAGAGTGTACAAAAATGCAGCGTCATTACATTTCACCGAAAACTCAAGCCGATAACATTTACATACTTGATCGATCTTCATCCTTTGTTTCGCGTAGAGAAAATACGTGATCTCGGCGCTTGACTCAGCTTTAATATTCAAGCCGCATTACTCGGACATATTTTCTGAGGCTAATAAGCTTCTCGGATTCATTTTCAAAATTTCTGATGAATTTAGAGATCCCACTTGCCTGAAAGCATTATTCTGCTTGTTCGGTCGGTTCTGGAATTCGGTGTGATGGTTTGGTGCCCATATCAAGCATTGTGGGTTGATAGGATCGAATCAATTCAGAGAAAATTCGTCCGTTATGCCTTACGTCACCTCCCATGGAATGATCCAATCAATCTTCCACCCTACGAGGCCCGCTGCCAGTTACTGGGTCTCGAGACACTTCAGAAAAGAAGGATGGTAAGCCAGGCAATGTTTGCAGCCTAAGTGCTTTTAGGAGAAATAGATATCCCTGGTATTCTTGCTGGAATGAACGTCTATGCACCTGAGAGAGTCCTTCGGTCCAAAAACATCCTTCATTTTGAACCACGTTTGGCGAACTACGGCGCACACGACCCAATTCACTTTATGTCAGCACGATTCAATATGTATTACGAATTGTTCGACTTCAATTTATCTGCTGAAGCTTTTCGTGGTCGGATCCAACGTGGACCGTCGGATCAAGGATGATTACTGGACGAAGACGCTTCCTACTATGAGTTGTGATAAATGTTTATGTTTTTCATATTGTTTTATATTTTGACCACAATGTATTTTTATGTGTTTCTATCAATGTATGATGTGAATATGTGAGGTTTTTACGCCACTTTGGCTTTACCCCACTGATTTTTCAATATGACAACAAATAGTCAGATGAAATAAAGGTTTAAATAAATAAATAAAAATAAATAAATAAGTGCTGCTGACCGGTTTTGTTTTGACAGCAACGCGATTTCAGCAACTATAAGGTGACTTGAATGTAAGAAATGGCAAGTAGATTATGTATTGCTTTATAGAATGGAGCTAAAAATACTGCAATCAGTATATTGCGAATGCAAGAAAATGTTCATGCTTGTACTGTTTAATGAACGCGCCATGAATCATATGATTGTTCCAAAATAGTGCACAATACGAAAATTACCAAATATTTAATTCACGGGGTGTCTTTTTTCTAATGAGCAGATCCTATTATTTCGTTAGTGAGCGTAAACGGGTTTCGCCGCCGAGCTTGAATTAACAGATCCAATTTCAATGCTCACGCGCGTATTCAGTTCCAATTAACATAATTTTAATGCCAATGAAGCTGCTAAGCGGTCGAATGTATTGCCTAATGAGCCCATTAAGTAAATAGTCTTCTCATAGCATCATCAAAGCAATCATTTATTCATCTAGCAGTATGATCGTATAGAAATATCAACGTTCGGAGTGTCTGAAAATCTCCACGCCAAGAAACGCATACTCATGCTCCAATGTCTGAACATAATTAATCTTAATCAAACTCTTCCCACAACGAAAGTAGCATCCCGAAGCCTATCTTGAGCGGTACTCTCCCACTTCGTCTCTGGAAGAAAGTAATTTGAACTAAATTGATTTAATAAACGGAAGACGAGCGAAAGCTGAACTGTCAAGTGTTTGCGGGAGCCCCAACGCCATGCTTCTGTTTGTTCTATCTGGCCGATCATGTTGCTTTGTTGAATTTAATAACAATCGCCGACTTATTATGAATTCTCTTATACTTTTTTTTCATTTTTCAAAATCACACACTGAATCCCTCTCATGTTGTTTTTGTTTCCAACAAATCGAAGATTCCGTTGGAGGGTAAACAACGTTCCTCTACATGCACCGATGATGTTTACTAAAGCATACGAATGCAGTCCGTTTGTTTGTCTGATTTCGCAAATACGAGGAAATCGGACGCGTGATGAGATCAGTGTCGGGGGCATTTTTTCTGTTATGCAACCGCATTCTAGCCGTAATTCCACGGAAACAAGAATTGCTTCGGAAAATGATCCGATTTCTTGAATGTTATTATCAGCAAAAGCTGCACTATTTTTGGACACAAATGGTAAATACTTCCACTGGTGTAGGACGTTCATTTGAAAGCAATTTATTGCGGTAATAAATCAGTTTTTTTTGTGAAATAAGTGCAACGAAAGGTGGTACAAACGTACAAATTGACATAATTGGTTCGATCGTTCATCTTCAAATTTCGGAGACATCATTAACAGTTGAGAAATAGTCGCATCTCATCATCAGACGTTTATTATGTCCGACTAAATAAATTACATATTCTATCGCATAACATCGTGCGCACATAATCAGTAACAATAACGCTAGCGAATAAGGCGGTACGGAATAACTTCCAATATTTGTTAGTTGAGTTATTTCGTCCAGGGGTGAAATGAAAGAAAAACTTTTGGAGTTGATTTTCTTTTGTGAAATCTAGATAAACGATTGTGTTATTGCGTGAGTAATGAATCACGTTTTGAGTTTGTGGACATTTTTCATTTGAAATTCATTTTGAATTATTATCAAGCAATTGTTCATTTTTCTTCCTAATCTTGGATTTGGTTCTGAGGATTCCGATACTTTGCCTTGGAGTGCCGTTGCTTCGTTGCGCTGTTGTGGGATTCGAAGAGACAGACGATGGTTCCTCATGAAAGTAGAATCCCAATCTCTTCCTGCCAGTTTTGCAACTTGGTTGAATTCGTGCTGGAAATTGTTGGCTTCCGCAAAATCAAACACAGGACGACGTAAGGCTTTGAGAGTCATACATGGAAAGCTTTGTCCAGTGCTCTGCAGTAGTCCGCCAGATCCTCAGACTGCTCACTCGTAAATACTTGTCTGAACCGCCCTAGGTGCTCGCTGGCACATCCCAGCAGGAGTAGAAATGTTGATAAAAGAAAATTTTAAATCATAAATCACTCACTGATATGATCTTCTTCCTCAGAGCTGATTCAGAAATATCGAGGTCTGCCGCAATCCGACGCTTCGAGACTACCTTCCGAAGCCTCTGTCGGGCCATTTGAGCATTTCTGGAGTGCATTTCTTCAAATCAGTTTTCTTAAAATTTGGGACTTAAAATTTAAACTCTGGTGCGAACTTTTGCCCCACAAGCAATTTTTGAACTAATCGAATTTTTAAAAAAAGTTCTTGAACTTTTTCACAAAAACGAATACACAAACATCATCTACATAACTAGGGGTCTTCGTAGCCTAATTGGTTGCGTGTCGCTACTAAGCGAACGATCATGAGCTCATAACTCACGGCCCCTCAACTGCCCATCTTAATGTGTTATTTTAGCAACTATGTCCACGTAACAATCATCATGTGTTGGTAATCCCAGTCCCTTACCGCTCTCATCGGTAGTTGGCACTATTAATAACGCAACAAAGGAAGCCTCATATCAACAGTCCCGCTGTGAACAGCCCAACTGTGAACATTCGAACAATAGCAATATTCTTTCGCCGAAAAAAGGCGACAAGTGTTGTGCATCGTTAGAATAGGAATTCTCTTGCGTCTAAACGACTACTGTGTTATAGATAAAACAAATGTTTATCGATAGATAGCGATACTCTTACGCCTCAAAATGGTAACAGTTTAATATACAACAAGAGTTATCTTAAGATAAAAAAAATGTACACGAATGAATTCGGCTCTGTTACAGCTGAATTGCTAAAATGAGCCTAATAAAATAAACTGTTGGGATAAAAAAATCATCTACTACTACTACTAAAGTTTTCTTGACAGTGTAGTTTCGAACTTTCCAGTTGTTTTAGGTAAGTTAATCATTATCTCTAAAAAATAGATCAAAATATCGCAAAACTCTCTTCACCTCATAACTTTTTGCCACTTTCATGAAATGTATCTTGTTTATATGTGTAAGTTACTGGTGTAATAATGGATCAAACGAATAAAAAAAGGTCAACGCGGTGTCCTGTGTGCACCTTTGCCCCGCACTACTCTATTGTTCATACTTACACAATATCATCAAAATAGATACCACCGTGGCCTTGAAACGAGAATGAATCGAAATAAGAAATCTTATCGGAAATCAAAATGTATCCTCTCATTGATGAATCACATGGATCCATTTTTATACTCATCGCGCTGCAGCGTAATTGAGTGCGAGTCTGACAATTAAACGGAAGGATGATAGCGGCAAAATTTGTTGTCCGGATGATTAGCAAGAAACCAACTCAAGTGTCGATCAAATTCATCGCATTCAAAATGTAATCAACACTTGAATTGGTTTCGTTCGAAAAATAATAAAACGTATTCAATCAGCAAAAAGAACCTAATCGGAACGCTAGGAACGAAAGGTTAAGCGAAAACCCATTGGAACGAAATTCGATTGCGCAAACCAATTAACATTGTTGTGAACGATCAATGTGACCTCCGGGAAGGCAGATCCAGACTCGCATTTGGCATGATATATACAAAATAAATTGTATTGGTAATACGCCAGCTTATTTTTATGAAAAAAATTCAAAATTTCACTCAGTTACGTTAAGATAACTGGAGTTACGATTGAGGACCGGAAATTGACGGTTTCGTAACTTTTGAATCTATAAATCCTGAAATTTCACAGAAGGAGTGCCTTCAGAAGGGGTTACTACCTTTCTGGAGTTCCATGAGGTTCATTGCCCTGTCTGGCCCTACTAGATAAGCTGTCATTATTCAAATTCGATCAAAAAGTGGCACAATGACAAGTGAAAACCGGCCAATACCTCGAAGCTAAGGCTGATTGAGGAATACTGGTCGATTGTGAAGGACAAAGATACAGTGACCGAGTGGCTAGCGCCCAGGATTCGGATTCGATTTTTGTTCTGGCCGGAGAATTTTTGGTCAAAAAAAAAATTGTTCCACATTTCAGACGTGATTCTTGACTTAACTAAGCACTGATAAAAATGACTCGCAGAATGTCTCAGAATGAAAATTATCCGTAAATATATTGGGATCTCTGTGAATGTTTTATTGGTCGAACATGGGAACTTTCATTGAAGCTCTCCGGTCTGCGTATGTATAATACTTATATTGAATCAAATTCGCTTGATATAAAGCAGTACCTAACTTGTTTCACATATACCTATTGGTCGTTGGGAATCGACTGAGTAAACTTCTCCAGGATGAAAATGCTGAATTATTTTTACTACGCACAAATGTTTCGAGGCTTTTTAAAATGGTGCAGTGCATCCAGAATATCTTACGAATTTTATAAATAATAACGACATTAAGTTTGAGGAACAACACCACATTGTATGATGTGTCTGTACGAGTAGCTCAGAGTGTAATATTACTCAAGAGAAACTTTCTGAATTCAAAGTCAATATAATCAGATTTGATATACCATTTGAAAGTCAGATCCAAAATGAAGTCAACTTTAGAGGTGAAAATATAGTCAATATTTCTATAATCGAATCAAATAACATCGTAATTGAAAAATATTCAACACTTCTCTACTGATATGATTTTTTCATTTGGTAGGTAAAAATTCATTCCAAAGCATGGAGAATGAATTTAAAGAAATGAATTTATTCTTTTTCACTGTAGTCATGTTGTAAGTTTTGGGAAAGCATTTAAAAGCGCAAAATTCTCTTAATGGCAAAATCTTGAATTCTATGGCTAGCACGAAAAATATCTTGAACAAACATGCTCTAGAAGGGTAGTAGAATAAAATAAATAAGAATGTATAATGTAGAATAAAATTAAATGAATGTAAGTCTGCCTATAAAAATGATGCTTATGTTTTTCCAAAAATCGATACGAACTTTCCAGACAACCCAATATGAATTGTCTTGATTCCTTCCTGATTTTTATCTTCATTTTGCCTGATTTTTGAAAATTGAAGTTGGCAACCCTGCTCAACAGAGTAGTGAAATTTTGGTATGCTCTTTTGTACATTAAATCGTACCATGAATGGATAGATATATTATAGGAAGAAGAAGAAGAAGAAGAAGAAGAAGAAGAAGTCCGATTTTAGAGCCGTAACCATTACACACCATTACATCTTCGTCGTCCATTACGCACCATTACAGTTGAAAATATTGGCGGCAATATAGTTGCCACTGCCCGTTAACCCCAAAAACACTGTTCAAAAAAATCCCTTTATTGCGACTTTGGTCATGCAAAAATAAAACAATATTCTAGTGCAGCGAGATTTTTTTATATAGACTTACAAAGGAAAAAATGAAAATTTGAATTATTCAACAAATACAGGTCGGTCTCTATTATATATAGTCGACCATTTTTTTCAACAATTATTTTCAAATCCTATACATAATCGAATCTCGAGAAAACAAATTTTTCATTAATGTATGAATGTCAAACATTAATAGAAAAATAGCTTTTTTGTGATTCGATTATGTATTGGATTCGAAAATTTACCTTGAAAGTGATATTGCGATTATATATAATCGAGTCCGACCTGTACACTATTTATTTTATTGGAAAAACTGCATGATCTTACACAGTAGATCCCAAATAGACGTTCCAGGGAAACATTTATTAACATGTTGCATTTTCAAAGAATTTAAACAGAATTTTCAGTCGGCGCTATAAAATCGCGGTTTATCTGCATAAAAATTACTCTCAAATCAATATCGTACATTTTTGGCAGCCCTAAAAAAATTGGAGTATTCCCAAATACCTTTAGGTGTCTTTGGTTAAGCAAAATATTGAAATGATATTCCAAGTGCAGCAAGAAAAATAGGTTTTGTGGGTGCCCATATAGTTGACACGGCTTTATGATGGGTTAACCTCAAAAACACTGTTTGTAAACTCACTTTATTGCCCCTTTTGTTATGAAAAAATCAAAACAATATTTCTGCAGCGAAAAAAATCTTTTTTTATATAGACCTTCAAAGAAAAAACATTAAAATTCGAATTTTTCATCAAATACCCCATTTTTTTAATGAGAAAACTGTATCATAGTGAAAAACCTATGAGTGAATATGTTTGTTGGTTATACCGAGTTATAGTGAAAAACTTTCTGCCGACGCTCTAAAATACCGTTACATAAAAATGACTCCCAAGTTAATGTCGTACATGCTTAGCAGCTCTCATAAAATTGGAGTGTTCCCAAACACAAGCAAAATTTTTAAATAAAATTCCAAGCGCAACAAGATATTTTCGGTTATTGTAAAACAATGTGAAAAGACATAAACAATACTGCGAAAATCAATTGCTAAGAGAAAAAAGTTCTATTAGGGAATCATCTGACACAAGGGGGTCTCCGTAGCCACATTGGTTACGCGTTCGCTTAGTAAGCGATCGATCGTGAGTTCAAAACTCAGGGCCCTCATTGACTGACCATCTTTGTGTTGTTACAGAATAGCTACGTCCACGCAACAATCATCAGCGATGGAGATCGATCCACGGTCGAAATAAGATCGATTCATCCATACAACTGCTCTGCCCTGCAGACTGTGCAGACACATCGGGCTACTGTTCTATAAATAACTCAACAATGATCAATCAACTGTCTCCGCTGTCCGGTGGTCCAACTGGATTGGATAATGGAAGAACAGAAAGAATAACTCTTACGCCTAAATGGCTACTGTGTGAATGTACCATATGTAATGGTATAGAAGGAATACTGGCGAATGGCAACTGTGTAATGTGCTAATTATAGATATGATAACCATGTGACATGTACACGATTAAAATTCGGCTCTGTTACAGCTAAAATGCTAATGAGCCTTATGTAAATAAATGGGATAAAAAAAAAATCATCTGACACGAAAGAATTACTATTTTCACTAGTGTAAAGAGTGTAAAGCCCGTGAAGGACAGTTTGCCGGTTTAGTCGAGCGAGTGATTGATTGGATGAGTCAGCTTACGGATGATTTACTGTAAAGACATTCAGTTTTGTGAGATCATTTCATAGTCATTCCAAAGAAACAAAAAAAAGCATCAGAGGGCGGACTCGATTATATACAGTCTCCAATTTTCGCTCACTGTATTGAATCGAAGCGGATTTTCTTTTCTTAATAGTTTTATGCAGACATATTTTTTTTGTTTGTTTTTTTTTTAATATAAAAGAAGAAATTGATTTTTCATTCAACCCCTTAATATCAGAAAACACCTCTCTCACACAAAAAAAACATATATCCGGAATCTTTCAGGAGGTGATACAAGATCATATTTTATTAAAAAGTTCTCCTCGAATATTGTCGAATTTCAACAATGACAGAATTATTGAACCCTTCTTCTGTTTGTCTAGAACTGGACGCTACTTACTAAAAATTGCGTCTATTTGACGCAAATCTTTAATGAAAATTTCGATATTTCTTCTAGGATTGGGCGATCTTGGATCGATTTTGAAATTATCAAAATTTTTATGATTTTTAACGATTTTCCTCAAAGAAAAATTATGATCGTGGTTTGTCCAGCTCTGATCATGTTTTGTCCAAAAAATGATCATGGTTTGTCCGGTTTTAAAAATCACCATTTTTGAATGAAAAAAATCAAGTAGATGTTGCATTTATCATTGTTTGAGTTTACTGTCATTATCCATTCATAATTTAGGCTTTCTCCAGAATATTGCCTTTTCTTGGGTATTTTAAAAGTGTTTACCTCAACACACTCAATACAGAGAAACTTTATGTCTGATATACGCGAAGGACATCATAAACAAACTGCAGCGCGGCAAGCGGCTGTCAGCGTAAATTTGGATGAATATCAGTTGTTGAATTTCTAATAATTTTAAATATTGATTCAATTTTATTCACTTAAATAATTCTATGACGATTTAAGATTAATGCCCTGGAAACTACATTTTTCCGGGCTTTCATGTTTTTTTTGTGACCTTCATGCTGAGAATCAAAATTGAAATGCATTTGATGTTTGAATAGAAATGTGAAATGTTTATTCCATGTTTAAAGAAAAGACAACACTAGAACTAGACGGCGCCAGTGGTTGTGTGGTTAGCGTAACAGCCTCACAATCCGATCGGCCTGGGTTCAATCCCAGCTGGCGTCGTTGGGATTTTCTGAGGCGAAAAAACTCTGGTTACGTCTTCCTTCGGAAGGGAAGTAAAAGAAGTTGGCCCGGCTCATGAGTTGTTGAGTCTGATAGGTAGGAACAGGTGGAGTCGCCTCCCTGATGTCGGTGATTGGCTCTAAAGTGGCGGAAATATGCCGACGTAAAACAAGCGAAGATAAAAAAAAAACACTATAACTAGTAAATAAATTGGAAAAAGACATTCGATTTTCCAAAGATCGATTCTGTGGTACCGATTAAATTAGTGAATCGATCCCTACGCCGTTTAGAAAATCGATCCATCATGATCGATCTTTTTCTAAAGATCGCCCAATCCTAATTTCAACACATTCAAAGTGTTTCTTTTTACTTCCATTTAAAAATGAAAAAAAAAATGATACAGGATGCAATTATGAAACATCGAAATTAGTGGATTTATGTAAAATTTTGGAAACTTAAAAGTTTGTAGTTTTTATGATGTTATTGTTAATGTTATCCCAAATATAACGAAGAGCAGTATTTGCTTGATAATTTTTAATGAAATTCCGTCTACGCCAGTTGCATTGGAAGTTATCGATAGAATAGCCGACAAAATTTCCAAGTCACTACATGAAGAAAACTCAAAACAATTAGTATTCACAGGTGGAATCACTTATAATTCGGTGTAATACTCCAGAAGAAGTAAATGCTTTTTTCGGAAAAAAAAACTTTACACTACAAGTTTTCTCCGAAAAAACATTTACTTCTTCAGGAGTATTACGGAGCTTTACATCGTTTTTAGAGTTACTCAAAACATTCAAATACTTTACATTTTTGCACTTCTCTTTACTAGAATTAGCAGATTTCAAGAATGTACTTAAATAATTACGTTTAGCCTTGTTTATCAAGGAAGTTACACGAATACGTAGCCTTCTAAACTGCGTAGGATCTTGTTCGTTTTTTCTAGTCACCCATTGCATTAAATATGTCATTATTGAAGCACTTCGTTTTTGTGTCGGTTCTCACAGGCTCACAGGTCACAGGAACAAAAAAATCGTAAAAAATCTTCCATTTTCACTTCGAAAAAGGCAAGTGCTAAATTGGAGTCGGTAATACTAAATAATCGGGACCAATCATAATTTGTCAGCGCGGTTTGTAGCAGAGAATAGTCAATGCGATTAAAATCTCTGTATGACTTCTGATAACCTAAATTACTACGAGCTATGTTCAGGAATGAAAAAAAATAATATCGTGCTGAGAGAACCCAGGAGTAACAACTTGAAGTTCTAACGCTAGGATCTACTAAATTAGTGTTGAAATCTGATTAAGAAACAATTCAGTAAATTTTTGGGACACAAAACAAGAGCAATCGTATCGAGTTGGAGAATAAATAATACCGGGAAGAAATGTGTCGTTGTTCACTCTAACCTCAATGGACATATATTTAATTCGATTACGATCCGTCATATTTAACAAATCAGGAAAATCGATTACTTTGCAATTTAGATCTGACTTGTGGTAAATACAAGTTCATCTATTGTTGAGAAATCATAGAACAAAGTTCATTTTAATGTTTTGAAACAGAGCTGAAAATACAACATTGTCGAACCGTAAAAAGGTGTTGTCATGACATCATTGTAGTATTGGAAGCATTTCCAGGTTTCTACGAATGGGATATGCAAGAACTGGAAAACAAACACCGTGCTGCAAAATTGAAATTGGCCCAAAAGAAAATCACTGATTGCTGAAATGCAGATTAAAGTTCAGCTGTAATAGAAAATATCCCATGTCGGCCAGACGTACAGATCATTGGGAAATTTACCATTGTAAAATTTCCATATTACGAACAACAACATTGTAATACTAACCAGAGTCAACCGCAATTCATCGGTTACATATTGTTATTGTCAAAAGATTGAATTCCCAGTCCCGTCAGACTAACGTAAAATGAGTTTGAATAAAACCCATATTAGGTTGGGGAAAAAGAAATGCATTATTTTTGGGTGAAATTCAAAACTTTATTTAATATGCTTAATATGTCCGATTTTGGTCAAATATTCATCATTTTGTTGTCAAATTTATTGCCACTCTTGATTCTAATTTCTAATCACTTCTAATAGTTTTGCAATGCGATGATGATCGCTTGGTGACAGGTCCGAATTATATGTTGAATGGATTAAAATATCTCAATCAAGCTCCCGGAGTTTCTGGGGAGTCATTATTGATATGTGTGGCCTTGCGTTGTCCTGATGTAACACAAAACCTTTTCTGTTGGCCAATTCTGGACGTTTCAAGCGGTCCAGTTGTTGAGAGTAGAGATCTGAATTTAGTGTATTGTACAGAAAAAAATATTTTTTTAAATAAAAAATACTAATTGAAATAAAAAATAAATAAATTGCACGTATTTAGCTGTTACATTGTCGGCACCATAAACACCATTCACAATTTCCGCGACTTGGCCTGAATTGTACTTTAAAATGTAATGTAAAACGTGAAATTTTCACTTTGTTGACTTCCATCGTTAACACCCTGTATCTCACAACTGAATGTAACAAACAATAAAATAGTTTGCTCTAGTGTGAAATGTCGCTTTTACAACAAGCCTAAATTTGAAATTGTGGGATCGATATTACGCGAGATATCGATCACTACAGCCAGCTATCGAGAAAATAATAATTCCACAAGTTTCTTAAATTTCGTTTGAGATTCAGGAAATGATGACATATTGATATTTTAGTTGAAAATTTGTAGGAAAACGAATGAGCATTAACCTGATTAGTGAGTCAAATACAAATATAGCCACGCGACTTGCTATCTAGATCATAGATTCCGTAAATTCCGGGTAGAGCTACATTTATGCTCCTAAAAAGATTGTAAAGCGGCGTGCACTCGCGCCCTCCTTTTGTACGTTTACCTGCATTTATACCCAGCCAACAACCCTTCCTTCTCGGGAATAATTGTGCTCATATCAAAACACCTTTTAAAGTAGTTTATATGAAACGTTGTCACGCTAGTTTTCGCTCTCTTTGTACAGACACACAAAGCACACAATGGTTCAACAACTTATGGAGCATACATTTCGATCGCGATGAACAGTCGCGTATATCATCTATGGTATGCACTCGCGAAACTCAGCATACGTTCATAGGTACGGTTTTGTGAGTCAATCTCACGCTAAAAGTGTAAATGTTTTGTTATTCTTCACGCAATAAATACCAACCGGAAGAAGCTGTTTATTTCCAGACAAAACAATGCAAAAAACTCTGTACCACGCAACGCGGCAGCTATCACGAATATGTATCTACGAAACACTTGTTATTCTTCGCCGCCATTATCACTCAGTTGGAGGCTCACCAGAGTTTGTGCGAAATTGGAATGTCAGCTGATTCGATCACAATCGCATGCATTTGAATTTTTCGGATTAGTACTCTTCAAGATCCTATCATAATCCGGTCGCTATGTTCCGATTATATCACTTAGCCATCTCGTCCGTTTCGCAGGAGAAAAAGCGATGCCGACTTTCAGTTCGCACTTTTCTCAGCATGTAACGAGATTCTCACGCCCGGCTTTCAAAGGGGGCAGACTGCAGCGTATATCGCCCTGGCCGCTGCCGAAGATATGCACACCGAGATGTTAACCGAGCGGTGGTCTGCACGACACTGAAATACAACCGACCCCAAAAGAGTTGACTTTGCTCGGTTGGTTGGGTGATTCGTAAGCGCTTCCCAAGTAGTCGCGGCAACAGATTCATTATGATGTCGCGAACGATGAACTTCTTATGGCTCCAATGAGTTTATCATCGATCGTAAACGCAAATCCACCCCCCTTGGGCCACAGGTACATATCTTGATCAACCGCCAGAACAAATCTCGGAGCATTCAAGCGTAGCAGCAATAAAAGGCACACATACTCTACTTGGGTTTTCGTCTTCTCAAAAATGGAGATATCGGCAGAAACGGCAACCGGTGGGTATAAAAAGATCCATCAAGAGTTGGGGAAGTACGATCGGGAGGAAAAAATCACAAATGAGTTGGGTCGTTTCAAATTGCGAGAACTTTTTCTTCACACACATAACCGAAGTGATCGATGCATTCCACCATGAGTTGGCGGCGAGTCGGTTCTTGAAACGTACGGAGGTTCATTATGTACGACAACATACACCAACAGAAGAGGTTGAGTTTGTGTGTTATGCAGCATGCAATCAGTGGTTCAACGAGATGAATAAGAAGCATAATCGCGATGTTGGGGCGAAGATACCGCCGTCACAGACCGATAATGGTGTAAGGAGTGGCTCATGTGAAGCAGAAAACATTGAAGATTAAGTGCTATTCGTTCGATTCACTTAACCACGGGACCGTGGAGTATTGTGTTCATTGTGAGGACTTGGAATGGATACTTTTTGACAACTACTGTTTATTTGTACCCCAAAAGATAGTTGTTTCGGTCTGAAAACAAAGGCTTTCAACGAGATCATTGCTCCACATACAGTTACACGTAGCTAAAATAACTCAATTTTACAGAAAGAAAGTTTAACGTGTATTGTATACATTCTACATGTATTAAAATACTTCGGTTTTTTTTAAATCTAGTGGTAGCTAGTGGAGAGTTTCGTAGTGCTTCTCACGTTGGTCAGAGCCTGTCTCACAACGTTCGCACTAGATATGAGGGTTAGGTGCGAGTCTACTGAACCATCGCTTCGGATGTAGTGGAAGTAGTAGTAGGAGTTAGGAAATTAGTAGAACTGTGCCTAGTTCGCCTAACCATATTCCCTTAACAGCTCCTAGTAAATCAAATCGACGCCGATATAAGCGTCTTACCCTTTGAATGAAGTTGCCTTCTAAATGGCCACAAGTTTGCGAACAAAACGGCGCATATTTGACTTAAATTGGAAAATTTTAAGTATGAAGTATGTTAAATAAAGCGTCAAATTACAATCAGAAATACGACATTTCTTTTTCCCCAACCCTATATGATCAACAGATACTGTGAGATGGTTCATGTAGAGTTCAAGAGAGCTGCCGTTCTACGCATAGTTGTCTTATGTTACTTTTTAACAATTTTCACTTTCTTTCAAAAAATGACGCTTTTATGCCTAATCTTGCATAAAACCACAAAAAGTTCCCAGCTTTTTAAGAAACAACATCAAGCTCAATTGTACCATGTTGATATTCTAGGCATAACTGTCCCACGATATTTTTTTCAGATCTATAATAAATGAATCGGTTCAAGTACAATAATTTTATGTCACGCTTTCAGCAGGGCTAATGCACTCATTTCTGGTTAAAGAATGAACTAATTCGCAAACAGAACACGTGTACACCTTGTTAGCAAATGCCCAATAACAATGAGATTTATATTCTGCAAAGGTGTTGCAAATCACTCCCTTCTTCATAAAACCAAGGCGCCTAGAAGTATATCCTAAGGTTTCGTCACTCAGTTGGTTAGGGAAGCGGTATATGAAAACAGTACGGAAGAAAGCAGAAGGAGAATTATTTGCCTGTAGTGTGAAAGAGACAGACTAATCACGAGCGAGCTTCGGCACTAGCGTATTGTGTTTTGTTTACAAACAAAACACAGTAGACTTCCAAGATGTCTGAAGAGTGGTTTTAGCAAGTTGACCCACCTTAGGATATACTTCTAGGCGCCTTGGCTAAAACCACCCCTTAGCCATCTTGAAAGTCTACTGTGTGTGTAAACAAAACACAATACGCTGGTGCCCAACCTCGCTCGTGATCAGTCTGTCTCTTTCACGCTTTAAGTCTAAAATTACCCTACAAAATATTGGTCTTAGAATGATATGTAGGAAATTGTTTAAATCTTCATGAAAAATGTCAATCAATTTTTTAAGATAATTCCGCTGAAAAAATATATTTTAAAAATTGAAAGTCATTTTTCTCAAGAACTTTTTTCTCAAATTCTCAAAAAAAAAAATATATATGAACAGTCCATACTATAATCAATAAGTCATCCATTCATTGGAGGAAGAGCACTTTCAAAGGAAAAAAGGTTTTTGAACAAAAACTTTTTTGTTTTTTTTTAAATACAACGAGTCCTAAAAAAACTGTGGACCTCTTAAAAAAAGTAATCTACTTAGTTGGAGATATCAGGTATGCAAAGTTGCTATATATTTGTTTTCACAACCGCAAAGTTTCAATGCAGTTCAAGATGGTGCTGCCAGTTGGTATAAAGTTCGTTAGCAGTGTGATAGTTCGAAAAACAATATTTTTGAATTTAGTTTTTGTATAATCAAAAATTTGCAAATTTACCTCATTTTACAATTCAAATGGTCACCTTAAAAAGAGCCGTTTGCTACATGAACTCATGTATACATGATTACATAGTATTATTCATACGGGTGTAAAACTTGAAATGACAGAAAGGTCTCGGAACCATCAGACGAAGAAGAATTACCGAGTGGATTAAGGTAAGGTAAATGATGTTGGTTTGTCCGATTTTGGGTCACACAACTAGTAAATGACGAATTTCATTCCAACTCGACTGGTCGTTGGCAGCACCATCTCAGATATCAGTGAAGCATTGGGGTGTAAACACATGGATCTTTTAAGTAACTTTGCATACTTGAAATATTCCAAAAACAATTGGACTACTTTTTGAAAAGGGCCCAAAAATATTTCTAAACTTTTTTTTCAAAAAATTTTATCTCAAAAACAATAAATCTTACAAAATTTTAGTCAAAGAAAGAAATGTAGGAAATCGTTCACATTTCCATAAAAAAAGATTTGAAGAATATTTTTTTCTTAAATCGCATTAATATTTTTTTCATTTCTCGATTCTTTTTTATTTTCTCAAAAATGTTGTTTTTTGAATTCTCAATAAATTGTGTGATACAATTATCAACAAGTTGTCCATATTATTATTATTATTATTATTATTATTATTAATAATAATAAAGTTGTCCATACAACTTTTTCACTTAAAAAAAAAACTAATCCTAATTTGATTAAAAGTCAAAATAGCGATATAGTGCATTTGACAAAGTTTAAAATCTCATTAAAATAAGAATGTTCGTCGAAGACGACAACTTTTTATCTTTGATAGTTTTTTTTGGAATTTTGAGTTTTTTTCAATTTTTTTTTCGAAAAATCTCGATTAAAAAACTATAAGATCTACAAAATCTCGAAAACATGTTGTTAAAATTTTGAAAAAATAGATATAAATAGCCCTTACAATTTTTTTTAAACAAGATGGGCACCTTCACAGTGAAAAAGTTTTTCTAACAACTTTTTTGCATGTTTTCTTAGGAAAGATACTATTGATGTTTAACTCATAACTCGTAATTGTTTTGCAACTTTTTTCTATTTAGAAACACGTCAACAATATGTCAAACGCGAGGACTTACACACAAAAATGTTACGAGTAAAACATATTTTTTTCAAGAGTCTTTATACAAAAATGCCTTATATTCCAGAAACTGTAAAAGATGGAAAGTTGTCGTTTTCGACAAAAGTGATAAGATCAAAAACTTCGTCAAATGCACTATATCTTTACTTTTAACAAAAAAAAAATTAAAAAAAAAACATGAAAAAGTTGTTGTTAGAAAACCTTGTTTCCTGTAAAAGTGCCCATCTTCCGATGTATGGACGACTTGTTGATAATTGTATGGACTATTCACACAATTTTTTGAGACATCAAAAAACAACATTTTTGAGAAACTCGAATTTTAATTTTGGAAAAAAAGTTTTCCAATGTAAATTAAAAAAAAAATTTTTTTTTTATGAATTTGAAAGATTTTCTACATTTCTTTGTTTGACTAAAATTTTGTAAGTCTTATAAATGAGATAGAAAGTTTTGAAAAAAAAAGTAGAAAACATTATTGGCCCTTTTCAAAAAGTAGCCTAATTGTTTTTGGGATATTTCAAGTATGCAAAGTTGCTTAAATGACCAATATCTTCACACCCAAAACGTTTGGCTACAGTCTGAAATAGTGCTGCCAACTCCTAAGACGGGTTGGCCTGAAATTCGCCATATACAAATCGATTTTTTTTGTGAAAATAGAGTAGTAATCAAGACGAGCTTGGGTTTATTGAAAAGCCCTCTAGTTGCTAATAATACCATAAGGCGTTCAAATGGTTCAATTTTTTATGTTTTTTAACGATTTTCTTCAAAGAGGAATTATAATCATGGTTTGTCCGAAAAATGATCGGTTTTCGAAATCACTATTTTGAATTAAGAAATTAGGATTTTCAAGTAGATGTTGCATTTCTCATTGCTTGAGTTTATTGTCATCATTCATTCATCCATTCATAATTTAGGCATTCTTCAGAATATTGCCTTTTCCTTGCATTTTAAAGGGGAAAAGCACTCGACCCAGAGAGTCTTTATTTCTGCTACGCATGAAGGACAACATAAACAAACTGCAGCGCGCCAAGCGGCTGCCATAGTAATCATGTGGACAAACCATCAACAGCGCATCGGACAAACCATGATCAGAATTGATGTCATCGAGATGCATTAATTACATGATTTAGATATATAAATCTGATACAAATGGTATGCAAGCATGATGTTTACAATATTTGTATGTGTTTTAATCCAGAAAAGGTCTGAATTCGTACCAAATAATCATCTGGTGGTTGATTAAAAGTTAGCTCAAATGAGAGGCGCATTGACACCAATAGAAGGTGTATTTTGAAATCCTTCAAAACACGTGAATCCGTAAAAATATACTATAAAAGTACTGTAAATCATCAAAAAGACAATTTTATTTATATGTTTTCAAATACCGAATACCTGATTTGACAAAAGTGTGCTGAAATGGAGAATTCAAAAAAGTGGACAAACCATGATTATATTTTCGACTGGACAAACCAAAATTAGTTACCTTATCTAAGTGCCAGTGCGAACAATAAAATTGCTACCTATTGTTTTTCGGTTCCGGTGACGCTAATACGCAAGTACCAAAAAAATGTTTTAATGGCAGCATTTTAAGTTGCTAGGATTTTTCGTGTGAGCTTTAAAGTTTACCACAGATCTTACCATGAAGTTTTCTTTACTTTGAAAGATGATGATAAACAAGATCGTAGAGACTCATAGATTTATTTCTAGAGTTTTTTTTTGCTTTTGTAACACTCCATTCTCATCTGGTTTATTATTTTATGATAAGGATTTTTTGAATGGAAATCCTCCTAAACGAGTTTTTTGAGACGGATATGTTTTGCACAATAATTTAAGATAAGATAATTCAAGGTGTCCACCTCACATCCAGCAGTAAAGTTCAGCGCTATTAGTTATGTGATGTAAAATGATGCGAATGCGGTGCTAAATCGTCGTATATATTAACATTGATTATATATTTCCATAGTTAACGAATCATCCCTTATGAGAAGGCATTGTGTATTAATTAATTCTAGTATCGTTTTTCAAATGTTTAAATAAGGCTAACCAATATCATACAAAAGATACCTCCTTCAACAATTGTTCCATCTATAAGACATTATGGAGGTGCATGAAAATACGATTGAATAAAAGACGACAATAGCAGGTTTGAGAAAGAGCTTAGTTGTGTTGACTTAATTTACTTTAAATTAACTAAAATCACTACATGAAATGTTCACTATTGAGAGCGCGAAAAAATGGGCGCACCCGAATGCCCAATTTACAGTGTAGCGAAAGTAAGAGAATTTTGCGCATCATCACGGGTATTCACCGGGCTTGGAATGTTGATTAGCATTATGGAAAATTAATGATAGCTTCGTGTTATTCCACCACCACCACTTCCACTAATTAGCATATGGTGGTAAGCTGTTTTGCTTTTCCCGCTGCTCTTCAGTTGGCCTCGCTGCGCTGGCCAGGTGGCTACTGCCCTCCTGCTGGCCTGGGAGCTCCGATATCTGCGATAACATTCTACACAACAGGTTGCCGCGATGAATCAAAAAGCTTGCAAATAATCATGCCAATGAGATGAAAACGAGTTTCGCTGGTGGAGGTATTTATGCTTTCAAACACTGTTTGAAAGAAGGAAAAGGATGAAACAGTGAAAATTGCTTTTATGAGTAT
>NW_026599744.1:0-25000 GCF_029784135.1 Toxorhynchites rutilus septentrionalis
AAGTTGAAGGAATGGCAAAATGTGAGAGCAAGCAAGCGCGCGAGAGTTCAGGGGCACGACGAATACGTCGTCGTCGTCGTGGTCGTTGTCGTTGTTTTCGTTCGCGCGACGACTGAGACCGCGCGCGTTTCAAGCAAGCAATGAAAACACATCCAAGCAGGTCGCGCGCATTTGGTGTGTCATACACACAAGCGCGCATCCGCGTAAAGAGAGAGAGAGGAGGGTTTTCTCATGCTCCTCGCTCTGCGTATTGGTGTTTGGATTGTGAGTTCGGTGCGCAATTTGAGCTCCTCGGGAACAACCATGACCCAACCGCCGGCCGCCACTGGCGGTGGTGTTGGCAATGCACAGCGGTACACAGCACCCCGCCATCGTTGGGTCAGCGGAGGAGGAGGAGGGGCTTGTAGTCGGACGTGGTTCGAGCATAATTACGTTTATTTATGGGTAGCGGCGGTGGTGGTGGTGATGGTCTCTGGAAGAGGGATCTTAGAGGTTTCGCGCTGGGGTCAACACGGGACCGAAATTGAACTAATGACAGCAATTACGGGGATCGTCGTGTCCTGAGAGTTGGGTGCTCCCGAGGGAGGATTGTCTAATGAGCTCGCGGAAATCACCGCCAATCCATCACATGCGGGAGGCGGCGCGGTTGTACACCCGCACCGCAAGCAAGCGTACAGAAAATTTCAATTCTTCCAACAAACAGCCGAGCGGCAGCGCCCTCGCTTTATTATTATTTACTCTCCCCGTCCCGTTCCGCGCTCCTTATTTCCGCAACCAAACACGGTCGATCCTCACCGCGCGCCATCCTCTGTATATGTTTTTCTTTCATTTCCATTCCTTTGTTATCTTTGTAAATACAATCAAAAAGAGGCAAGAGAAGTTGCCCCCTCGCCACCGCGGCCGTTGTCGACAAAACGCGCAAGGAGCGTGTGTGTAGGTGTATGTTTTGAATGATCCTAGTTCCATGCCACCTCGTCACCACCCCCCCCCGCAAAATGCAGGAAAGCAAAGTCTACACAACCGCACACACACACACACACACACATCCACACGCACTCTGAGTCAGAACGAAGAAGAATTCAATCTCGACGGAGGAAGTCTCCACACGTAACAATAATGCATCCACGACTTACGCGATTTGTCACATCACCACCGCGTTGGTAGGCGCGCACCTTCGCCTGTGTGTGTGCGCCTGTGGATCGAAACATACAGCCAGAGCATAGAAAATTGAAATTTAGAACGATCGAAGTATGCTGCTGCTATGCTGCTCGCTGGTTCGTGAGTGTGTGCGCGCGGTGAGTGGCAAGCGATACACTATGTCACTCAACGGGTGATTGAGTGGTGAGTGATGAGAGTTGCTGCCATGTAAAACGGGAAAATGAGACCCCCCCGAGGTGCTTTGTTTGTACATGCCGAGAGCGCGCGGTGGGAGTGTGTATATTTTTGTTTATGTTGCTGAGAGCACATGCTGCCGCCGCGCACTCAGTCGGATGGGTGGTGTGTAGAAATTTAAGAAACCTTCCAACACAGTGCGGCGGCGGAGGTGTGGTGCGCCTGTGTTGTTGATGTGTAGTGGAACTGCACGAAGATACGAAGCTTGTGCAAGGCTTTTCTGAGAACTTTTACTCTGGAGATGACTGTGCTGCTGCTGTGTGTAGGTGAGTGAGCACGAGCGAACGAGTGTTGGTTGGTCGCTGAAGTGTGTCCACAGGCCGCCGAGAGTCTGTGTCTCTAGCAGCCAGCTAGCGCGACTCATCGTCGGAAAGCTTCTTAGTCTGCACGGGGTTAGGCGGCGAGTTCCCGCCGCGCGAGTGTATCTGTGTGTACAAAAATGTTATCACCGTCGATATTCGGGTTTTTGTGAAGGCAGACTTTCAGAGAGTCAGTTGTTGAAGAAACATTGAACGAATTGGTATTTTTTCCGTCGTGGTCCCCAACTCGCTTAGAAAAGACACATACGGGAAGAAGAGTGCAACCAGCAAACCAGCCAGCGAGCAGCAGTGGAAAAGTAAAGCGCATAAAAATATTATTATGCACTCTGAGAGGCAGTAAGCAGCAATTTTTGTGTCTGGTGAGGCAGAAACGAATCGCGTGAATCAGCGCCTGTAACTGGAGTTCAGAACGAGTAAAATAGTCGTCTCCAGAATATGAGCGAGAGAGTGTTTTCATTTCATTCATAAAAATAAAAACGTAAAAAAAGTGAGCAAAAGATTCAAAGGGGGTTGTCTACTTTTGCATACATAACGGGTCACTCTGTGAATTGTTATCATCTGTCGGATTTTCCCCCCGGTGAAGCCCAATCCTCTGTAACAGTCAACTGAATCGTTCGAATTATTCGTCAATCGGCAAAAGCAGCTGCCAAAGTCGCGGACATCGAACTCTGGTGGATGAGTCAGTGATGAACTCCCGAAAAAAAAGGTGTTACAGCTCTGTGTGAAAAGGATATTCATTAATCAAATGTTTGCACCTTGTTAGCTACGAGATCGCAAGTGAGGCGGTGACGAAGAAGCAAGTGCAGAAATAAGCAGTCCCAATGAAGCATCGATTAAATTGGTCAAGTCCGAGAAGAACCAGTACCAAAATGCTCCCAACTAAGTGTAATTAGATAATTGACAAACTTCGTGAGCGACCCTTGAAGATACATACCCCCATACAAACGTGCAAAGTGCATGTGAATATAAATTTAAGAAGAAGAAAAAAAGGTGAAAGGTGAAAACGGAAGTGCAAGCTTCTGTGCAAAGAGATTGTGCAAGTTCCCTAGGAATAGTGGTGTGTTGTGTGTTGTGCAAATAATGTTTGCGCGAATGTGAGCGCGATGCATGACGAGTGATTCGGTATAATTGGAAGATTTCATCGGCCACGAGTTCGTGTGTTGTTATTATTATTCTAGCCAGACGTCATCGTGAGAGCTCTCGCGCGACAAGCAAAACAATTACTCAACCGAGCGTAGAGAAGATAAACATCTTCTAGAAGCAACCAAGAATAAAAAAAACACCCAAGAAGAAATTTATATACACAACGGCGAAGCTCTCGGTACAATTTTCCGAGTTCGAAAGAAAATAATAGACGAATACCGAAAGCAAAATACTCCTTGGCGCTTCTTCGGTGTGTGTGTGTGTGTGTGTGCGTGACTGTGTGTATAGTAATAAAAGCCAGAAGAAGGTTCCCTTCCCCGCATCATCATCAGCATCTCACAGTCGTGAAAAGGTGATTCATTCAGTATTTACATTATTTTCTTAATGTCTCCTACCAGTGCTCTTGATTGCTGGTGGTCCTGCCACAGCGGTGTATTGCGAGGGTTTCCGGAAATGTTGATAAGCCAAATTCACAGATGTGGAACGATAAACATAAAGTGGTGCAGAGCAAAACCGATGAAAATGTCGCTAACAATCGTAAGAATTGTGGAAATATGTTCCAGGAAAAAAAAACCCGATATGCAAACCGAACGAAGATTGTGTGGGAAAGCGTCTCCGCGATCGAGTACCGATACCGAGGGGTCATGCATTCAATCTAACCTTTATAGCACTTGTGCCACTCCGCTAGAATGATCTAGAAATCGTGCTTTTTGAGCGTATCAAACACTTTTTCAGACGTCGAAAAACGTTGACCATTCTATTCTCGAAATAGGAGAGTAAGCAGGAGTCAACCCGATGTTTTGTGCATCCGAGCACTAATTTTTTCATGCGATGTATGAGGGCATGATCATGAGAGACCTCGTCAATCCACGATCCATATCCTGTCACGGTCTCAAAGAGGGTTTTGGAATCATCTTAATTGAGCTATCTCAACTTTTCCGCGTTTCTGACCGTTTGTTAACGTTCATAACGTAAAAAATTTTCACGTTTCAATCCCATTGTTTAGCTAAGATTAATTTATATTCAATCAGCGATTGATTGCCAAATTGTTGTAGTTAGAATTATGGACCGGATATCGAGTGTATTCCAATGTCTGTTAAATTCCCGACATGTATGTATTCCGTTTCAGCTAGTTCCCTCAATAATTTGTTTTGACAACCTAAAAAATAACATTCATCCGAGATGACGAATGTGTACAGTAAATCAATAAATCTCGTCAGCAGTCTTAAATTGTGAAAAATTGAATGATTATTTTTACTTCATGTTATTTGATTACTTGAAACACGTAGTACTGAACTTTGCCTTAACATTGTCATATAAATTTCCTGATATTTCCACTAAAACACAATCATTAAGGTCAAATCAATATTAGACACAAATTCCGTTCAGAATTTTTTCAACACTTTCAACAATTTTTCAAAAAACGTGTTACTATTTTACACAGAGTACATATTTGATGAGAGTAATTTTCATTCATAATTTTTAGTTTAATAAACTCGATATTCCTCCTGGATATCCACGACCATTTTCGCTTCCCAAATCGGACACACGAAATCTTATTGCCGTCAATGCGAATTCGTATTCAGACTTGTCGATCGCGTGAACGGAATAATCTAGAAATGAAACTACATTGAAGAAACTTCAGTTTTTCTATGCGATTATTGCAGTATTTTTACCAATTAAAGTGTCAGTAGAACAGAAACTCTAGCGAAAATTTACCGGAAATAGCAATTCATTTCATCAAAAAAGCTTCGGAGAAAAGTTTGCGCGAATTTTTGTGTTGTTTCGCCAACCAATCAGAATGAAGCATCGGATCACTTGCGAAGAAGCGAAAAAAAAATTGAACTTCCCATGCTTTTGCTGCGAAAAACTATGAATTCGCGTTGCTTTGGCATTAGCATCGGCCCACATCAAAAAGTGGGAATAAAACAATCTAGTTGGATTCAACAAGATAATAAATATATTGCTGCAGGATAATAAATAATTTTCCAAATTTCTATTTACACTCTCCTGAATTTTCTAATATTTTATTGTATCGAGTTCAATATGTACATGAAGACACATTTGTGAGTAAGATGAATTTTTTTAGCCAATCTCAATCGTTTGACAGATTGGCATGATTTCGTAATTCAATGTGAATGATTCTAGCGAAAACACTTCGAAAGAATGAATTCCGCACGTTAAAAACTCTTCCACATCTGTGGAAAATTCTGAAACATGCATAAGGTGTGTATTGGATGAAAATCTGAAATTAATAAAACTCGTATATACAACCGTGTCCCATGTGGTACATATCTTCTAAAAGCGTCTGACGTCCGAAAGAAAGAAATGAGTTGGTCGTAACAGTGGTCCAATGAAAACCAAAATTTTCAAGAACGTTTTGACAGAATTCGGACGTCAGTCGAACATATCGATCCGGGCTTTCGATGGAAATCGCAAGGTGTCAGAGTCTGTTTTGTTCAGCAAACTATAGAAGCGTTCTGGACTACATGCTTGCAAAGTGCGGAAGGCACCGGAGTGAGAAGCAAAATGCTGCCACCCATAAACGGAAACAGTGCATTGATACGACAGTATCAGTGGCTATGTGGAACAGCCTTACAACCCGGTCGCACTCGGTCCAATCCCTGCTTGACATCGTTTGGGATTTTTTGGGTACAATTCTAAGCTGACATTCAGTCTGACAGAATGAGAAATCTGATCCATACATATAAACAAGTGAACTTTCTTGAAACAAGTTCCTTTAATTTATGCATTTGATGCTTTAACACAATAAAAGGCTCAATTCCTCCCAAGGTTGATATCTTTTTCCACACGCAGTTGCTCTCCAAATTGTGTTGCATCCTGATGGATGAAGAAACCTATTTATATTTTTTATATCTGGTACCCTATTTGCGAACATGGAGGAGTAAATGTTATCTACATCTCTTCTGGAGCTCTACACGGTGGAATATACAAGGAAAAGTATGTTCAGAAACTCCTTTTGCGATTTCTGAAGAAGCACAACTTTTAGTCTGATCTAGCGTTCTGACACTGCGTTCGAAACGTGTTGGTCGAACGGGGCATTGAAAGAGATTACATGACTTCTAATGAATGGTGACAATCGCATTTCTAAGGACATTCTTTCTCAATTTGCCAATAGTGACGGATGAAATGTAATATTCACACTTCCACACACACAACTTCAAAAGATCTACCAAATCAAATGTTTATGGATGAATTTCCATTCGGAAACACTCGGCAATAGCTTCTCTTTGCATTGCTGGAAGTTGTTTAGAATCTTCAATCACGTATAGGGTAAATGATCTTGGTTTGTCCAGTCGAAAATATGATCATGGTTTGCCCGCTTTTTTGAATGCTCTAATTCAGCGCTCCTGTATCAAATAAGGCCTTCGAATGTTTCGAAACATATAAATGAAATTGCCTTTTACATGATTTATAGTAGTTTGATAGTATATTTTTACGAAATCACATGTTTTAAAGGATTATAAAATACACCTTCTATTTGTGTCAATGCGCCCCTCATTCGAGCTAACTTTTAATCGATCACCAGATGATTATTTGGCACGTATTCAGACCTTTTCTGGATTACAACACTTATAAATATTTTAAACATCATGCTTGCTCATCATTTGTATCGGATTTACATAGCTAAACCATTAAATTAACGCATTTTGATGAACTCAATTTTGATCATGAGTTGTCCAATTCAATAATGTTGTTTTGTCCACATGATTTCTATGGCAACCGCTTGGCGCGCTGCAGTTTGTTTATGTTTGTTTATGGTGTGCTTCGCGCATAGCAGAAGTATGGTTTTTCTGTGTTGATTGTGTTGAGGTGAACACTTCTAAAATGCCCAAGAAAAGGCAATATTCTGAAGAAAGCCTAAATTATGAATGAATCAATATGATGACAGTAAACTCAAGCAATGATAAATGCAACATCTAATTGTGAATTCGAATTTTTTTTTTTTATCTTCGCTTATTTTTCGTCGGCCTATTTCCGCCACTTTAGTGCCAATCACCGACATCAGGGAGGCGACTCCACCTGTTCCTACCTATCAGACTCAACAACTCATGAGCCGGGCCAACTTCTTTTACTTCCGCTCCGAAGGAAGACGTAACCAGAGATTTTTCGCCTCAGAAAATCCCAACGACGCCAGCTGGGATTGAACCCAGGCCGATCGGATTGTGAGGCTGTTACGCTAACCATACAACCACTGGCGCCGTCAGTGAATTCGAATGTTTTCATTCAAAAATGGAGATTTCTAAAACCGGACAAACCATGATCATTTTTTTTTTTGGGCAAACCATGATCAGAGGTGGTCAAACCATGATCATAATTCTTCTTTAAGGAAAATCGTTAAAAAACCTAAAAATTTGAATAATTTCAACACCTTATGGTAGTATTAGCAACTAGAGACTTGGGGCTTTTCAACAAACCCAAACTCGTATCGATTATGTGTGATTTTCATGAAGAAAAATCGATTTGCATTTACTAGTTGCGTAAAAACACCCCAAATTGGACAAACCAAGATCATTTACCCTATCACGATATAAGAGAAATTTGGTTGAAAATCGAATAAAATCTGAGTATCCAGCACGCACTGAGCAATTTGCTTTTCGGAATCAGCATTATATCCGCAAACAAAACACTGAATAAATGCTTGCTATATTCCATATGATGCTATAAGGCGGATATAATGCTAATAATGGCGTTTGAAAGCGCTCCCAAGACGCTATGGTTATTGCTTCTAATGAGCAATTCTGATTCTAAACGGTTGCAAATTTTCTACCAAAGTAAATTTTTTTTCGAGAAGCTTGGACACTTTTTCCGTTCGAAAACACTTAGCGTTTTATTGAGTTACTGGTAGCTGTTTAAAATCTTCAATCACGATTATCATACAAGAAAAATGAGTATAACTCAAGGAACCAATCAATCAGCACTAAGCAATAGCAGCAATAGTCCTGACTCAACACTATATCCGCATACAGAACATTGAACAAATGACTCCTGTGCGTCATAAGCTCATGTAGAGCAAATATAGTGCTAAAAAGACGAAATATAGGGCTCCCCAATTGCTGAAGTTACATAAAAGAAGCATTACTAACGCATATAAAGGAGTTCCTGAAAAACGTCCAAATTTTTTGCTCCAGTTGTTTGACGTAAGACTACATCTTCCAGTGCCGAATCAAAAAACAGATCACGTTTCTTTGAAATAATGTTTACGTTAATGACTATTTTTGCTGCAAACGACGATTTGATGATTTGCATACCAATCGAATCCGAAAATTAATTAGATTTGTTCGATATGCTGTACATTACAATCCTCTGCTCTGTAAATATTTTAAATTGATAAAAATGCATAAAAGCATCCTCACTTTCCCCCATATTTATTCTGCTAATTGTGCTTACCTGCCTGTCAATGAGGAGCAAGTACAAATGTCACTGCGAATCGGTCGCGCATAAATCGCTCGAAATACTAATGCAGAGAACAAACACAGCAACGTATTAACGAACATTGTGGAGCGAGGAAATATCGCCACTTAAGCTCCGCCCGATGGCAACTTGCTCACATGGGCAGTGCGTAAATGCATAATATTTGCAATTTATATCAACCATTCTCGTTCCCGCCAGCGAGCGATCGACATTGCTTTGGAGGCTTGATAGTGTGTCATGTTGTGGATGAAATCATGGTGTCATTATGTTCGCCACTCCAATATCAAGGTGGAATTCGACAAAATGATACAGAGCGTTGGTTTTCATCCCGCCTGGTGGAGAGATCTTGTGTATTCTTGTACCACGCGCATACATGCGTTGCCAACTGGTTACCATTTAGCGGATTGAATTTTTGTATTTAGGAATTAAAAATTAAGCTGGGGATAGAACGATTTCTAGCCGAGATCGCAAATGTTTCTTTTTGTATTCTCGCCTTCTAGAAAAACCCCCTAAAAATATTAACCTGTAGTACCAGAATGAACAAAGATGACACAATCAATTGTCATCCTCGTGAAATATTTCAGCGATTGGTGCAGTATTTCAAAACCTACAGCAAGAGTTTGATTAAGTCCGCAATTTAACGTGCCTTCATCCTTAAAACAAAAAATAAATCTCGATCGTATCATAAAATTTAGAATCTCAGTAACCCTTCGTACACGCCGAGGGCAAATTGAGACGTCCAAATTCCGCTGCCTTCCGTGCCTTATCTTGGCTTGTTTCAAATCATGTATATCGTGCCGAGTATCGGATACGGATCCAGCGTCAGAAAATACGGTAGCCTATGGTATCACTTTCCGCACCAACAAAACAAAAATCCTCAAAAACAACAGGAGGTTGTTTATCGCAGACTCCTCGCCGTTTTGCTGCTCCTTGCTCCGTTTCGGGCCAAAGTATGCTAATACTTTTACCTCGCAGTCATAAACTCGTATCGATAACTTCTTTAAATTCCAATCATAAATTCTCTGTCACTCGCCCCCCTGCACAGCCTGAATATCTATCAACCCCTTATTCTCTGATGGTGGTCTGAATGGTGATCATCCGGGCTCGCGATTTTCGACACTAAGCGCTTCGGCGCTAGAAAGTGGCACACACGCGGGTTTACAACGTAACAAACTCTCTCTCTATCTGTCTCGAACAGCTGTAGCTTACCGTAGCAAATCCGTGAATCCGTGAAATGGTGGTGGACAACCCCCCTGGGAAGTCGGTAATTAGAACCGTATCGTTCCCCATGCAGCCCATGCTGCTGCTGTTGCTGCAAGCACACGCAACCGGATCCACCACTGCGCGTTCGAGCGTCAATAAATAATCTCCTGTCGTGTGTTTTTGTGTGGGTGTGTGTATACCCTGCTTGTCACTGCTGCTGCTGCTGCTGATGCTGCAAAATGGGCATCATATGACGTGACACTGACGACGGAACAGGACACGATCTCGAAACAGGCGAAACTAGTTTAATATTCTCGACACATTCGAAACTTCAGCAATCAGCAGCCGGGCTGAAGACGAATGTGTAGTGTGTGTGGATGAGGGTGGTGTTGATTATGATGGCCGGCGATCGATCGAGCAGAAGAGTGTGGAAAATATTAGCAATCAGGACTTGTCCCCCCCCCCTCCTCTGGTTGCTGCTGATGATAGTGCTGTCTGTGTGTGAGTGTGCAGCGGGGGAAGAGAATCCTGGGAAAAGTTGATAATTTTTAATTAAAACCAGGAAAAACAACTTTTCGCAAGCAGCAGCGCCCTAACGAAGAAAACGTGCGAAAGTTCACTCACATATAGCAGCAGCACATACGGTGTTCACAACCGCGCACACATTTTCCATACCTACATGCATGCATACACCACACAAAGCTGTACTCACCCTCGCTTTTCCCGGTGGATGGTGATGTGGTGGGGTGGGAAAAATCGCAAACAAACCTCCCTCCAGCACCACCACCACCCTCAGAAGGTGGAACGCTAATCATTGAGGAACCAAGGGGTGGGCGCATGAGGGAAATGAGTAGAGGGAGGAAAAAGGTTCGGTTGGTTCCCTTCCGGTGGTGAAGGTGGGGTGGTACTGTTGTGTACACTTACCAAAGCAGGGTTTGGGTTCGCCGGTGGTTCAATAAATCGATATATTTCCTTGTGCGCTTTTCTACCACGGCTCCCTATTTCCCGAAGAAGCAAGCAAAAATTTCCAGCTGAGCTGAACACAATCTACGACATGACAGTATGAAAGTTGTGAGGAGGGAGGGTTGTACGGACTGAGCTAAACGGGGAGTGTGTAGGTGTCACTACGGCAGGAATGCGCTATTTTTGGAAGGTTATCGAGAATAGTTTACTCTGCGCGTGGGCGTTGTTGGGCCACGCGGATCGATAGCACGGCGTGTGTGTGTGTGTGTTCGCAAGTTAATACAGCAGGCATCCATCACCTTCCATCAAATCGGGGCCTTTCTTCTGGTACAATTTAGGGCAGAAGCTGGTTTGGTTGAATTAACTTCATTTGATACGATTACAACAATTTGTTTGATTGTATTGAATACTTGCACACAAAATTGCATGTAAAGCTAGTTTCAGAATGAGCGAATTTTTCCAATGCGAAAATGTTCTTACGTGCTTTCGTGCTTTCGCTAAAATCATTCACATTGAATTAAGAAATCTTGCGAATCTATCAAACTAACAGTCTCCAGTGACAGCTTATTATTTAAGAACAACATTTACAACGAAAATAAGTTGTACGAGATGGTTGAAACAAATTCATGATACTCACAAATGTGAGTTCAAGTATATCTCGAACTCGATACAATTCAATATCAGAAAATTTAGTAGAGTGTAAATAGAAATTCTGAAAATTATTTACTATCTTACAGCAGTAGCCTGTCAGCTTCAATATTCAATATTCCATTTGATCGTTCCATCGATGTGGAGTTGAAAAATTGTTATATCTTGTTGTCTCTATCCAGATTGTCTTGTTCCAACGTTCTGATATGGGCAAGCTCTACTGTCAAAGCAACGCGAATTCGTGTTTTTTCGCAGCAAAAACATGGGAAGTTCTATCTTTTTTCGCTTTTTTGCAAGTGATCCCGTGCTTCGTTCTGATTGATCGGTGGAAAAAAATACGCAAAACAAGCTTAATCCACGGATGCGAAATGTCATTTACGCCAAAGGATCGATCGATGTGTTTTGACGAAATTGTGTTGCAGTAGGCTTTGTATTTCTAAGTCTATCAGTGTTGCCAATAGTTCTCAAATATGAGATGATTCTTTGACATGGTTCTGTATCTGTATGTATCTGACCATTGTTTGTATTTATTGTTACCAAAACACACATTCAAAAAAAAAAGAGCTAATGAAATGCTAACATTCAATCTAAATGCAAGGACATATTTCCCTAAGTCATTTTGGACATTATTCAATACTTTTTTGACTGATTATATATGAGAAATGCAACATCTACTCGAAAAATCGAATTTTTCAGATAAACCATTATCAGAGATGGATAAACCATGATCATTATTTCTTTTTGAAGAAAATCGTTAATCTACATAAAAAAGAACAATTTGAACGCCTCATGGTATTATTAGCAACTAGAGACTTGGGGCTTTTCAACAAACCCAAGCTCCTCTTGATTATATTATATTATATTATATATTTTTAAATATAATATATATTTTTCATTATATATTTTCTTGAAGAACAATCAATTTGCATTTACTAGTTGCGCGAAAACACGCAAAACGGACAAACCAACATCATTTACCTTACCTATGAATTCATAGAATGATACAGATAAATAAAGATAAACATTGCGTAAAAAAAAGAATGTTTGTTTCTCTGTCTGTCTTTTTTATATACCAAAAACCTAATGAAACCTGGAACCAAACAACCTGAAAATTAATGTATAAAAATTTCCACGAAGAAGAAGAGGAGCTTTCATGAATAAATATTATATGGCAGATTGTATGTAAACCAGGTAGAAATTCGGAAACATCTCTAAAAAATGAATTGCTAAAACTAAATTCGGAAAATTCTTTAATATGAATAAGAATCCATTACAAATGAATATAACCATTTTCAGAAAGACGCTTTGCAACGTTCGCGCCTTATGCAGCTTGTATTACCCATGAAAAACACGAGCTTGAAATTAAATTCATTTTTATGATATCATATTTCCTCTATGATATGATTTAACTTTGCTTAATTCTTAATAATTCTGTCTTCTTTACATTTTCAATTAACGTAAATAAATTCATATTTTTACAGTGAAAAGTAAATGTTCATGGCTTTAACAGTGTCATTCCGAACCAAAATTACCACTATTTTGCAATCAATCAAACGCGCACCAAATCCTCAATTGCTCAATGATAGCCGAGGCAGTGTACATAAGGATTGTGTCACCCAATCAGCAGAAGTACACCGCTTTCGAAACGGCTCTCGTATCATCAAATTTTTTTTTGTTCAATTTTGTTCACTCTATGGAAAGCTATTGAAAGATCGAAGAAAAATAATTCATATATTCCTAATAATTTCTTTGTTTTTAAACCTGAACTACGCTTAACGGGAAGATATAGGGTGTTAAATGAAAATCTAAAAATTGAACATGTAACGAAATTATCAAAGATTTCGAACGATTACAACTCGGCTATACGATGCGACAATCCAGGATTTTTCATATGGGTGTACAAAATCATTTTGCGATTGCTTTGCTTCGGCCAGGGTTTTCTTCCTTCTCTACCGGAATCTCATTGGCAACTGTAAACCTGAGCGGGTGTAAACAAACAATCTAATGAGAAACTGGGCAAAAATTGGTTAATTTCGGTCAAGTATGAAAAGTGCTATGCAAGTTTGAAAGTGTCGCAATAATTATCGACTCACCCTTTAAAGCTATTGAACGGTATTGTTTTAGACTACTAGTAACTAGAAAAGGGTTTCCACGTATAAAGTTACCTACTTTTTATTTGACCAAATCACGAAACACACAATGTGCTTTAGAAGACACATTTTATCATTTTAATGAATACCTGTAATGGAAATTGCAAGTCAGTTATCGAAAATGGAAAACAACAATGATGATGTTCCATGTTACACAATAACGGTGGATTAAACTCTTCGATTTTCTTGTATCGGCAGAGGATTCGTGAGACTGACGTTAGCCTTAAGCTCGGGTTCTCCAAAGCAATTTTCCTGAACAACTCCCCGCCTAAACGTCGTATTTGTCAGCTTTTTTTGTTGTGATTCATCGTCCTAACAATCTTTCACTATCATTTTTCGGATCGGAATCGAAAGTTGTTTATCTGCCATGGTTTTTTTCGACGGTTCAAAATTGTTTCTCACTAAAAAATACCCGTCGCACAGCTTCAGTTGAAAATACACTGAAATCGCTTTTTACACGGTTTTTTTAAGTGGTTCTATCACGCGGCTTTTTAATGCGGTTATAGGAATTTACGCGGTTTATTTTTACACGGATTTCGGAAATTACGCGGTTTTGTTACGCGGATTTCGGAATTTTCGCGTTTTTTACGCGGATTTCCGGGCACGTGTCAACCGCTTAAAAAGTGTAAACAGATTCAATTTTCTAATTGGCGTGACTTTTCACGAATTGATTTTGTATTGTATCACTGATTAGTAGCTGAGAAATAAAAAAGAAACATATAGAGGAACTGGTACAAATTCGGTACCCCGTGGGTAATTTGGTACCCACCCGGATCTCCGGCGCTAATGAGCGCACTCTGTTGGTGGATAAAAAAATTGTTCTAGTAATGTAGTAACAAACGTCAGATGCCAAAAACCCAAAATATCAGTGTTTTTTAAAAAAAAAAATCAAGTTTTGTTGTTTTTGAAATCTCGAAAATTTTTCATTTGCGTCCTTGAAAAATCATTAAAATTCGAATAGTGAACCGATTTTAAATATTAAAGCTGATTTGGATCAAGAAATTGATGTTCTTCAACGAATTCGAGTAAGTGTATCGAGATTTTAATCACAAATCTCATAGATTTCATTCCGAAGTGAAAATTCGGTATGCGGGTAATTTAGAACCCCAATGTAAACATAGTGTTGATGATACACTATGCTAAGTATTGCATGCCCATGCAGCAAAATTAAATTTCACACGATTTGGGGATAAAAACCCACCTGGTCTGGTACCCCTGGTACTTTTTTAGTTAGAAATAAATCGAGATGAAATTTGTTCACTTTTTTTTGAAAAAATCGTTTTTTGTTCCTCTTTGTTTTGTAAAATTGCATGCTTTTTCGTCAAAGTTGAGTTAATTTACGTAAGATAGTGTAACTCACTTCTATTTTGTATGAAAATGTCAAAATCAAGCCAAATCAAGATTTTTGAAATCGGTTTGTGGGGAAATGTCCGCAATAGATCCCTTCATAAGCTGACGTCATATGAAGAAATTCCGAGCATTGGCCAAGAGCTAAGTCCAAAAAAATGGGGTACCGAATTTGTACCAGTTTCTCTATCGCTATTTGTACCAGTAAATTTACGCGGTTTATTTTCACGCGAATTTTGAAATTTACGCGGTTTTTTCCTACGCGGATGTTGGAATTTACACGGTTTTTTTTACGCGGTTTGTTTTCACGCGGCACGTATTCTCCGCGTAAAAAGCGACTCCAGTTTAAATGACGGATACTTTTATGTGAACATATTACGATACGAGGGTTGTGTGGTTGTTCATTAACGATATGTCATGTAACTTTCAAGTGGATTTTTACAATGACATGATTGTGTTACAAATATCTAAAAATATCTAAAATGCTAACAATAAAATAGGTACAGTACATTGGTATGAAGGATTCAACTATTTATTATCTGTGACTTCCAAAGAATAAAGCAAACAAACTGAAAGCAGCGAGTTGTGGTTTTTTTTTATTTTTCATTACGGGTTAATATAGAAAGAGTAGTTTCTGGGGATAGTGAACATCAACCGTCTCGTAGTCCCTAATTATGGTGTAAAGACAGTGAGAGTTATTCGCTGTTGTCAATAAATTGATTCGGATAGATTGGACAATGAACGGCTGTTGAAAGAATGCGAAATTGACAACCACTAAGCTCTTCAAAATCGTATCCGGATGTACTGATAGTCATCCCAGAAGATCACTCTTTCCCCGTCAACTCCCTCCATCCGGGTCAACCCACTGGCGTCGACGCCACACGACTCACATAGATCTTGTGGAAAGCTCAAGAATACCATCCATCCCAAAACCTACAACTGAGACACACACACACAAACACAATTTAGCCGCGCTCAAACCGGCTTGCCTTCATTTAGGCCATTGACATTTTCACAACACAACGACCACGACGACGCGCAGCTGCGGAAACCATCAGCGCACCATCGCGGTCGCGCACGCGGGTTGGCAGTGATCGCGGGCGGGGAGAGGTACATACTGCACACAGTCTACCCTGGCCGCAAGCGCTACCACCATCGCCACCGCCACCGCCGGAACGAAGCTCCAAAAAGTTTAACAATATAACACGGCACAATTTTTTTTTTGCCTCATTTTACTATGGAAATAATAATCGCTAGCGCGCGGGGCAATAAATTATGACTAATCAAACATTTCCGAGTCGATGGACTCTCGGGGCGGCGAGCGGCGGAGAATTCGGCGAACCGTCCTTGAATTCGCTGCCTGTTTTTCCTGCCTGCCTGCCTACCTACCATTTTCTGGCTGGCTCACGTTTTTGCGCTACAAATTGCATTTAAACACAACAGATTCCGTCGAACCGGAGCTGCGCGGCGGCTCTTACGGATAGAGAAGGGTTCAATAGGAGTGCATTCGCTCTAGACCAGAACAACTCTGTCTGGAGCAACATGAGAACGACGACGGGCGCTCGACCTTCGCGAATAGCGAGAAGCAAGCTGCTTGAAACTTTGACCAACCCAACCAACCAACAATTGGGGGGAAACCAGATGAGCACAGACCGCGCCGCCAAACGAGAGAACGTAGGCGGGAAAAAAAACAATCGTTTCAGCTTTTCCCTGGCTCCACTTTTTCCCCACTGTTTTTTTTTCCACTTTTGGAGCTCCAGTTGAGACCCGGGTTTCAGACGCGCGCAGCAGACGACTAGGTTGTAGAAGCCGGGTTCGTGCGCAGCCGGCAGCATTGTTTGCACCAAGTCGCGTACGGCAGTACGGCATTTATCTTAAACTTTATAACCTTCACCTTATTTATAAAAATAGTTTCATTTTTCTGCGGCGCCCCACTCTGTGTGCGCTCCACTTTCAGCCTGCCACTGGCGCTAGATCTGCTAAGGGGGAAAAAAGGCCACGCTCAGCAGCATTTACAAGTGATATCTACAATCTCCATTCGCCATGAAAAGTAAGAGTACATGCCAAGTGTGCTGCCTGGCTGCTTGCAACTTGCAACTTGCAACGAGAGACGACGCCACTGTACTCTGCAGCATCCGCCGACTTTCTGTGTCGTTTCCAGTTGTGTTTTCTTCTCTTGCTTCTGCGACCGAAACTGAATCCCAGGGGGTAGTGCACAAGACGATGAAGTTTACCAACAAACGATGACGATTGTTTGTATGGGTGGGTGTGGATATTCGTAGTAATATCACCCCCCAATCGACGCTGACTAGCGCAGCACAGCGTCGCAAGTTCCGTTTCGCCAAAGAATATGAAAAAAAAACAGGATTATTGTAGTTCGCAAATTCCTCTTCACCGTCCATGAACTACAACACACAGGCGCAAAAGGGGGTGGGGGGGACCGCGCACTCGTCGTCGTCAGCGATCGCTCACTCATCTCGGCACCGGGTTGATGTATCTAAGTGACCTTCATCTCTTCCAATTCTACTTTAGATCATTTGTTGTACCCCCGGTGGTGGCGCGGTGTACAGTCGGTCCCTCTCGCGCGCGCACTTCTTCCATCGCAAACTCGCAATCTGTCTATGTCAAAGTTTTGTTGTGTGGTTTTTTTTCCTTGAGCTCAACAGAACTCAGTTTGAAATGTGAAAACAGCTTGAAATTGATGGAGAGGCGCATTGTTTAGAGTTCTTCGGTGGAGCAGGAGGAGCAAGAGGAGGAAGCGGTGTGCAGGGCTCAGACCATCACAAAAAAACATACGCATTAAAAAGAATGAGACCGAGAGAGAAGAATTCGGAATACGCAAAAGGAATTCAAGGGGATCAGTTAAATTTGCTGATTGGTTGGTTATGAACTTCCGCCTGGTGTGCGCTGCGTCAGCAGTTATAACCGGCGAAAATTTGTCTCACAAATGTGCACCCTACATCAAAATGTGGGTTCGAGCACAGGTGAGCATGTTCCGGTTTCAAACAGCGCTCCAGATTACATAACATTGATCATTGAGCAATGGAAGAATTCAGTTATTTGTCAGCCGCTAAACCTTCACACTGTTGCTAGTCATGAAGCGGACTTTGCATTGGAATGTCGTAAATTAAAAGCACATAGTCTACAGATGGCGGCATTGATTGGATCATTTACTGTGATAATGTAGATTCCACTTTTTTTTCAAACAGATATTATGACGATCAAATCTCATTTGCCTACAAAGGTTTGAGCGAGTTATTCTTAATATAATTACTTATGAGATTTTTTCCGGAGCAGAAAGCAAGACAGTAAATAAAATAAAAGAGGCTAGTTGTGGCACCGACACAGTCAATAAATTGCTCTGTCAATGGAATCCTGTTCATAATGCATTTTTGGCAACATTGCCTAGTTTTGACAGCTAGCAAAGGATCTCAACCCAAAGAACTGGGAAAAAGGCAATAAAGATGGTAGAGTTTCGAGCGACATAGCATGCGCTGTCATAACTATTCCTCAAATAGTTACGTCAGTCGTTGTGTTTGTCTTCGATTGCCCACCGCAAGCCATGTGAAAATGCTATTTTCAGGAAGAAATTCATCAATTAAAAACGTAATTTTTTTAGAGTTCCCGGTGAATATGAAGCTAACGTGATAGAAAACGAATAAAAGTGATATTTTCAAGTGCCATTTTCACTCCCCCACGTTCATAGAAACAAACGAAGTTTCATTATATTCACGTTATGAAGTTGATGTTTCGAAGGCTCTCAGTGTCGGTGTGTATGTCGTGAGAGAATAATCGCCAATTAATGAAAATTTCACCGAAAATGTTACTGCTTTCGAGAACTAAGCGAACGACTGCTCTCTGAACCTTTTTACCACATAAATAATCGAAATAAGCCACGATACAATCGTCATCTGTCAAAAAATAAACAGTTGAATGTTTTCATGAGAGTTTTGGCTCAAATTATCATGCAACCATGAGTACTTTCAACATTGTTTTATTTCTTCCATATACATTCCATATTGAATGCAAATAATTACAACACGATATTTTGTTTACCAATACAGATATACTTCGCCTACTGCTCCACCTCGATATGTGCCTCATTGATCTCAACCTAAATAAAAAAACAAGTTTTACTCTATAACATAAGTTTGCGATTTGCGATCAGCATCGATTTTCTGCTATCATTTGAAAAAATTGCTGCAGAAACGGATTGATTGCCTATCGAAGCCTATGATGAAGATTCTCTTGGGAAATCGAGTGCTGAAAAAAACTCAAAAATAGGGATTTTGATCCCCGTAAAAGCGCTAGGACAGTGAATCATAATCGCTTTTGGACGAAGGTGACACTTAAACGCAACAACAATTCACGAATCAATTGATTGTAACTCAAGCACCATCGCCATAGGTTGGGTGAAAAACGATCATAGTACCAAAAAATGGCAAACGCACAGCAAAGCTTCAATTCTTACGAAAATCTGGAAAATGGCTTGATGAATGGTTTGCTTCTAGAAAGAAACAGTTCTTTTGGCGTGGTATCCACAAAATGTCAGAGAGATAGCGATTATTAATTAATTATGGAATAAGCAAACCAAGAAGGAATAAGCAAACCAAGAAGGGGAGGTGGGGGTAAAACGGACATGTTAAGAAAAACTTCAATTTTATCTTTGGAAACTCATGTTTCCCAAAACTTAATGCACTTTCTTGCAATTCAATATACTGTTTTTTCTACGTAATTGGCCAAATATTTTACAAGAAAGTGTTTTTCAATGTTTTTTACTTAAATTAAAACAGACCGAAAAGTACAACGTTTTTTTCGATGCGGGTAATATGGGGAACATGGACAGGTTTGTAATATATGAAGCGTAGAGGTTTATCGGTCGCGAGAGGAATAATTTTATTCAACCAAGATCTGAACTAATCACGAATGTCCGTTAAATGATGAAAAAATCAAATTAATCCACCTAGAAGTGATATCGTGCTTTTGAGCAGAATAAACGGACAGACCCTTAACTATTTTAAGCTGACTAGACCCTTTTGGTTCCAGTCAGCATCTAAACAGTCCACATTTGGCGAATGATTTCCATTTATAGACGTAGGGCATTCCTTAGGAATAGATTAAACAGACTTTTCACAGTCCATCTCACTCCCCGACAACTGTCCGTTCCAACCCACCAGTACAACTATTTCAATAATTTAAATTTTCCACTCAAAAATGAATTTACTTATCCGTACATACCTAATATCGCTTCTCTGGTCACTCACAAACCGAAATATAACCATCAGCGAATTGAATTTTGATATTAAAACATTCAAAATGCTCAATATCGAAGCAGCTAAAATTACATCCACAGGCGAAATCATGAATGATTTTCGATTTTTGGTTCCCTTTTTTCACTTTTGATCAGGATTCATTGCCACAGGGTCGCTTAAATATTATAAAATAACATGTAGAAGGTGTTCTCATTAACAGAAATCTGTACTTCAAAATGTAACTATACAAACCAACCACCTGTCCGTACCCCCACTGTCCGTATTACCCGCGGTTCCCCTAGTACTGATAATACTACGATACGATAATACTGAACGACCTCCCAACGGTTGTTTCAACTGGTCAAATCAGACCAGTAAAAAGCAGAAACGTTTTCTGAGGCATTCTTCTTCGTACAACTTCGAGTCCGTCGTCTTGTTTGTGACAAAAACCTTGGTTTTCACTCCACAGGTGTGAATATTTTTCCAAATCATTATCCTCCGAGAAAGTTTACCCGTGGATGCAAACTTAAATCTCCGGAGGATATTCACTCGTGTCGTGATAAGGTAAAATTCACGATCAGGAAACCGTTCTCACGTGGGTTTCATCGTCAATGCGCAGGCATTCTTGGTACCTCAACAGAACCTAGTCATACAACCTCCAAAAGCGAGTTTTGGGCACTATACTCTGATTCAACATGTTGTTTAGTTATCTGCTTGCTCGGTTCAGCTTCTGTACAAAAAATTTGTACATTCTACTAATTTTTGCATTACTAAATGTATTTAGTAGTTTTCGACCGAGGATTTTTCTAAGTGTAGAAGAACGTCAGGATACTTGATTGATAATTTACTGTTCACCTGGCTATCCAACGTTCAACAAAATACTAATTCCCCAGTGTTTTGTTTAAAAAAACAAAAGAGCAATAAATTGGACCGCCACAAGGCTGAATAATTAACCACTACCACTAATTAATTTCAGCAAGGAACGACCGGAAAACGATACAAATAAACGTCAAAAAAACAACACAAAACAAACCTCAGGCTGAGAGTAATGACATCCATAAGTTACCAAGCGCAAATCGCCAGAGGGGTAAAACCACTCCCCGCTGCGAACACACAAGTCGTTCATCCCTCAATTAACGCAATTTCCCTCAACTCTTCTTTGACTCTTTCCCACATATACACACATACACCCTTGAATGCGCCACTTACGCACACACCATCGTGCGCTGGAAGTCACAGACGCACAATATGCGGGAGGTCGATCGTACTTTACAAATACATGAAGGGGAAAAAAAACTACCAAGTCACTCCACAACGACGACAACGGCGGCGACCTGCATTATTGAATTCGAGCGTTCGGTTCGGAAAATGTGTAAACAGAAAAAAAAACAAATGTTGCCCTCAGCTTTGTCGCGTCAACTGCAACGTGACTGTCAGTCAGTCAGTGGGAGGTCGCGGAAGGGTAACATAATCAGCTTGCTTTGTACTTTGCATACAATTTCCCCTCATGCGAGTAATAAACATAAACAACAACGAGGGGCCTTTGAATATGATATATCCATTGATAAGTTGATGGCGGAAAGTCAAAAGTCAATGATCACCACCATGTGGATAACTTTCACACGCTGCTGCCGCTGCTACGAGTCAATTCCACCACCGTAACGAAATCGAATCGATAGACTTTGAAGTTTTTTTTTCTCGCATTCATTCATTCCCCACACGATCAGCCGCAGAAAATGTTCACACCATAGCCTGGAGGCCATTTATTCCGCATCTCTCTCGCACGAGAAGTGCCAAATTTATGGGGCACAATTAATGTTTATGTCTCTATATCTTGCAGAGGAAAAAAAAACCTCTAAATTCCCACGATTTGTCGTCGTTTTACGACCACCATGAGCATCGTCAATCTGTCAGTGCTGATCAAGATCTATCTCCGCGCTCCGCGCTAATTAGGCACACCTGGGGCGGAGAATCTGTGGCCCAAAAAATATTACACCACTCTCATCTCTGGTCGCTACCGAATCGACCGAGACGAGACTTCTTTTCTCAATCCAGCAATAAAAATAATAATATGACCCATCAAATTATTTTACTATCAAATTGGACACTCATACCGGGAGCTCTCTAGGAAGTCAGTCGGCCTCTGTGTCAACCCAAATTGGAAATAAAACACGAAAAGAGACGCTTCCAACGCAGGGGCACAAAACTTAAAACATCTAATCAAATTAGACGCCGTGTCTGGTGAAGATGGAGACCCCAACGAGAAGTAATTTTATTACAAGACTCGAGAGAGAGAGCTTTGTACCTTAAATCATAATCCCACTTGAACTCCACTCCCGAACCCCCCGCGGGGGAATAGACTGGTGAATCCGCTGCCGTTCCATCGTCAATGTACGGCTGAAAAGTATAAATCATTTTGATTAAAACATATAAATCACCTCCACCATCACCGCCAGCAACAGCAGCAGCAGGACTGCGCTGCATAACCGCCCCATCATAAACGGGCAAAGTAAGGAGAAAAGGAGAGGAAAAAAGAAGTCTCAAGCCAAAAACGGCTGAAGTCAATCAAGAGAGATGAAAAAAAGAGTAGCCGCGAAGAAGAAGACACCCCTATCGGAATTTGAAAATATCAATAAATTCCCACATTTTTTCCCCGTCTCCGGGCGTGTTCTTTCCCATTCTCCTCTTGTTCTCTTTTGCTGTCTCATTTTGTGACTTGATCAGACACTACTTTTTTTCGTACATTGGACCGTAGTTTCTTGAAAAATTTATTCCATCCAGACATTTATTATCGTCGTCAGATCGCTGCGACTTTTCCACACGACGTGTATTATTTAATTTTTTTTTCGCCATTTCTTTCCTCGCCGCTTGCGTTTAACTCGCTTGCGCATTTTAGTCCCGCTTTCGACCTTTCGGCGCGCACATTCTGTGTGTATGTGTGGTTATTACCATTTTTATGTTTTATTTAACATAATTAAATTTTTCGCTATCTTGATTATCATTTAATTTTTCTGCGCTTCTCCTTTCCACGCGATTCACTGCAGCGGCAGCGTGGTGGTCACAAAATTCTTTGCACGAAAGCGAAAACGAGCACAGAATTCTTCGTCGGCATCCGCTTGCGACGATAATATTTCGTTGCGTGTTATCTCGCCCGAAGGAATTCTGATTTTCGCTCGCACACACTAATTGAATGTATCGTTCCTGCTGCTTTTGGTTATCTCTAGCAGCAGCAGGACTTGCTGTCGTCTGGCACTCCTTATCGTTTGTTCTCCTTTTGTTTGCATTCTCCTGTCCGGCGACACATTTTTCATTTGCTGCAGACTAGAAAACTTTAATTAGTCTTGATAATATTTTAGAAACTATCCTGTCACAAAACCAAAACGCAAGATTCAGCGCTTACTTTGACTTTTAACGGACAGACAAAACCAAACAAAGAACTTCGTGGGATAGAGGAAATTATGCCATAAAATGCACACACAAACTCACACTCTCAACGCGCGATGCGCGCTTCGAAAACACTCCGCGCTGGCGCTGGCGTAGAACCTTCCAGTCCGAGTATAACAACAACACAATTACGAAGAAAAACTCCACTTTCAAACACGAAAACTGGTTTTTGTGTTGTGCACCTCCATCTTTCCTTCGTCGTCGTCGTCGTTCGTCGCTCCTCGATTCGCGTAATGTTCTTATTCTCCTCCGGACCGACCCGCCTGCAACAACTCCGAGACCCGGCTCTTCGCGCCGCCACCACGCCTATTGGCCAGCAAAACTTTGCACACACGACGCGTTAAGATCCTCAAAAAAATTGTCATTCGACATGGGTATTACGCCCTAGAGAGCTCTCTCTCTGGGACATACCTGACGCGCCTTTTCCGTTTTCGCCACACTCTTCATTGCGAAAGAGAGGGGCAGGTCATTAAAGTCAATTACAGCATGTTCCCGCTCTCCCGTTCACAGAATTTTTTCGGACCTTTTTTTTCTGCTGTTCACGATCAGAACGCAGACATTTCTTTGATTGCATTTCATTCTGGGTATGTCCCGTGATAAGATTAGGACAGATTTTGTGAGTCAATCTTGCGCGTGTATTTCCGTGTGCGGGGCAACACATTGTTTGCATTCCCAAGACCAAGCCCAACCTTGGAGAGATGAGTCAACAACGCGTCGGATCGGGGTGAAAGCAGCGCGCGTGCGTCCGGTACACTTCAAATTTACTCAACAAAAATGATGCTGTCGCTGTCGCTAATCATTGGATGCGGGAGTTACGACAGACTTCCTGTTTTCTCCGGGCAGGAGCGCGGAGATTTGTTTGGCTGGATCAAACGATGTCTACAATCTCGTAATCTGAAAATGACAATAATGTTCCATGTTCCCTTCACAAACCGATTTTGAAAGCAACGTGACAAACTGAGACTGAACAGTTATTTGATTCACAGGAAGTTTCGTCCGGTAAATATTAGGTTGGAACGAAATTACAATCATAATTCACAAGAAGTGAGTGTGGAGTGGGTCATCTACTTGGTCCAGAGCCCCGTACTATACCTCTTTTCATCCCAATTCGCTCAAAAACAGATTCGTTTTTGCTCTGCAGAGGCCCAGAAGAGTATTGTGAAAAATCACAATACATCAAAGAGACGCTTTTTATATTTTTGAAATGGAGATTCACTCATCCATCATCCTCATCATCCATGGAGATTTTGTTCCATCCTGTGTAAAATACATGTTTTTGAGGTTGATAATAATCATAATTCGAATATATAAAAATGTTGGTACCTACTGGTAATATAATTGGATATAACAAAAAAATCTTCTTCTTGGATGAATCTAACGTTCCAGTGGAACTTTTGCCTTCTCAACGCAACATAACTTGCGTCATTTTTGTTAGCAGTATTTGGAGTGGAAAGCTCTAGAATACGCATGACAACAGTGCAAGCCGGAAGAACTTTTTGACGGAAAATCCCCCGGCCAGAACGGGAATCGAACCCGAACCCCCGGCATGATAGTGTGAGACGCTAACCACTCGGCCACGGGAGCACCTATAACCAAAAATACGGATATTGAAATTAACACCCAACCGGCGAACACTCATGAGGGGACCCCTCGGTTGATTACGTTTTGACATTTGTCATTTTTCTAAAGCTTGTTTTAGAAG